>NW_027591507.1:0-86191 GCF_964213995.1 Mustelus asterias | reverse complement strand
GCCTAACCAATGTTTTATAAAGTCGTACCAAGACCTCCCTGCTCTGATATTCTGTGCCCCACTGGGTCCCAGGCTTCCGGTCACAAAAGCAACACTCCGCCATAAACCTTTGCTTCCCATCAACCCGGACAGTTTTGGATCTGGACGGCATTCATCGAACTACAGGGTTATTTATTCCCCGTCCTGTTTTCGTCTGCCTGGTGGATTAAGATTGGATCTTAAGTTCCAATAAGTTCTGGATCCTACAGTCACAAACCCCCCCCCCCCCCCCCCCACCACCACCAGTGGAAAGTCTCTCTCTGTTCCACACCATCAGTCCAAAACACGTGCATCTGGCTGGAAAAAGAATGAAACAAAGCTTCATCAACCCTGGTCTCCGAGAAGTCGGGGGGGGGAGGAGATTAGAGATTTGCGAGTGGGTGGGGTTGTTATCAAACCCCCCCTTGCACAGTGAAGCAAAGCTTGCTTCAAATCCCTCCAGGCCTTCGCCTCTCCCTTTCCTCCAGCCCCTACACCCCTCAACCTCTGCTCCCTTACTCAGCCACGTTTCGACATTCCCTCCTCAAACCTCTCCACCTCCCTCTTTCCTCCTCCAAGGTGCCCCTTAAAGCCTACCTGTCTGACCAATCCTGTCCCAACCTCCCATCAAGCTCTTTTGAAACCTGCACCAGTGGAATGGGGATTACCTGCTGCCTCCCCAAAGGGACAGGTCCATAAGATAATGAAGGGGCTCGGGATAGGGTAAGAGATGGAGAGATTCTTTCCACTTAGAAAGGAAGCTAGAACTAGAGGGCACAGCCTCAAAATAAAGGGGGGTCGGTTTAGGACAGAGTTGAGGAGGAAATTCTTCTCTCAGAGGGTGGTGAATCTCTGGAATTCTCTGCCCACTGAAGTGGTGGAGGCTACCTCGTTGAATATGTTTAAATCACGGATAGATAGATTCCTGATCGGTAAGGGAATTAGGGGTTATGGGGAGCGGGCGGGTAAGTGGAACTGATCCACTTCAGATCAGCCATGATCTTATTGAATGGCGGGGCAGGCTCGAGGGGCTAGATGGCCTACTCCTGCTCCTATTTCTTATGTTCTTAAGCCAAGGCAGTAAGGACACGCGCTCACACACACAAAATCGGAGCAGGAAGAATACCACACTTGGAATACTGTGTACAGTTCTGGTCACCCTATTATAGAAAGGATATTATTAAACTAGAAAGAGTGCAGGAAAGATTTACTAGGATGCTACTGGGACTTGATGGATTGAGTTATAAGGAGAGGCTGGATAGACTGGGACTTTTTTCCCTGGAGCGGAGGAGGCTGTGGGGTGACCTTATAGAGGTCTCATAGAGCATAGAACAGTACAGCACAGAACAGGCCCTTCGGCCCACGATGTTGTGCCGAGCTTTATCTGAAAAAAGGTCTATAAAATAATGAGGGGCACAGATCAGCTAGATAGTCAATATCTTTTCCCAAAGGTAGGGGAGTCTAAAACTAGAGGGCATAGGTTTAAGGTGAGAGGGGAGAGATACAAAAGAGTCCAGAGGGGTATTTGTTTCACACAGAGGATGGTGAGTGTCTGGAACGAGCTGCCAGAGGTAGTAGTAGAGGCGGGTATAATTTTGTTTTTTAAAAAGCATTTAGACAGTTACCTGGGTAAGATGGGTACAGAGGGATATGGGCCAAACGCAGGCAATTGGGACTAACATAATGGTTTTTTAAAAAAAGGGCGGCATGGACAAGTTGGGCCGAAGGGCCTGTTTCCATGCTGTAAACCTCTATGTCTCTATGAGGGCTCTGTATATAATCAGGACTGGTTTTGGGCTCCCCCCCACTCCCGCTCCCTGTATCTCTGATTCTCTGACACACCAAAAGTCTGCCCCTCCCAGCCTTAAGACATAATTCACCCACCACCAAGGGTTCACAACCCTTCGAGTGAAGTCATTTCTCATCTCCGTCCTGAACGAGCTGCCTCTTGTCCCGAGACTGTGCCCTGGGCTCCCCGACCGTGGAAACACTCTCTCCACGTCCACCCTTCTGCGACCCACCCTGTTTCAATGAGATCACCTCTCGTTGAGGGGCATGGACAGGGTGGATAAGGAGTAGCTGTTCCGCTTCATTGAGGGGTCAGTCACGAGGGGACGTGGGCTCAAGGTGAGGGGCGGGAAGTTTAGGGCGGGGGTGATGTGAGGGAAATCTGTTTTACCCAGAGGGTGGTGAGGGTCTGGAATGCGCTGCCTGGGAGGGTGGTGGAGTCAGGAAGCCTCACATCCTTTAAAAAGTACCTGGATGAGCACTTGGCACGTCATAACATACAAGGCCACAGGCCAAGTGGGATTAGGTAAAGTAAAAAGTCACAAGTAGGCTTATGTTAACAGTGCAACGAAGTTACTGTGAAAATCCCCTCGTCGCCACAGCGCCTGTTCAGGTAACACCGAGGGAGAATTTAGCACGGCCAATCCACCCTAACCAGATGGGAGGTCAAGTGTCTTCCACATCATAGAATTCCTACAGTACAGGAGGTGGTCATTCGGCCCATCGATTCTGCACCGACCACAAACCCACCCATCCCTATTCCCGTGGACCCATGTATTTACCCAGGCTGGTCCCCCTGACACTAAAGGGCAATTTAGCATGGCCAATCCACCGAACCCACACATCTTTGGCCTGTGGGAGGAAACCAGTGAAATTCCCCTAGTCGCCACACTCCGGCGCCTGTTCGGGTCAATCTACCCAACCAGCACATCTTTCAGACTGTGGGAGGAAACCGGAGCACCCGGAGGGAAACCCACACGGACACGGGGAGAAACTCCACGCGGACACGGGGGAGAAACTCCACGCGGACACGGGGGAGAAACTCCACGCGGACACGGGGAGAAACTCCACGCGGACACGGGGGAGAAACTCCACGCGGACACGGGGGAGAAACTCCACGCGGACACGGGGAGAAACTCCACGCGGACACGGGGAGAAACTCCACGCGGACACGGGGGAGAAACTCCACACGGACACGGGGAGAAACTCCACACGGACACGGGGAGAAACTCCACACAATTACCCAAGCCGGGAACTGAACCCGGGTTCGTGACCCTGTGAGGCAGCAGTGATAACCAGTGTGAGGCGACAGTGATAACCAGTGTGAGGCGACAGTGATAACCAGTGTGAGACGGCAGTGATAACCAGTGTGAGGCGACAGTGATAACCAGTGTGAGACGGCAGTGATAACCAGTGCGAGGCGGCAGTGATAACCCAGTGTGAGGCGGCAGTGATAACCCAGTGAGGCGGCAGTGATAACCAGTGAGAGGCGACAGTGATAACCAGTGTGAGGCGACAGTGATAACCAGTGTGAGGCGACAGTGATAACCAGTGTGAGACGGCAGTGATAACCAGTGCGAGGTGGCAGTGATAACCCAGTGTGAGACGGCAGTGATAACCAGTGCGAGGCCGCAGTGATAACCAGTGCGAGGCGGCAGTGATAACCAGTGCGAGGCCGCAGTGATAACCAGTGCGAGGCGGCAGTGATAACCAGTGTGAGACGGCAGTGATAACCAGTACGAGGCAGCAGTGATAACCAGTGTGAGGCGGCAGTGATAACCAGTGCGAGGCTGCAGTGATAACCCAGTGAGGCGGCAGTGATAACCAGTACGAGGCAGCAGTGATAACCAGTACGAGGCAGCAGTGATAACCAGTGCGAGGTGGCAGTGATAACCAGTGCGAGGCGGCAGTGATAACCAGTGCGAGGCGGCAGTGATAACCAGTGCGAGGCTGCAGTGATAACCAGTGCGAGGCCGCAGTGATAACCAGTGCGAGGCAGCAGTGATAACCAGTGCGAGGTGGCAGTGATAACCAGTGCGAGGTGGCAGTGATAACCAGTACGAGGCAGCAGTGATAACCAGTGCGAGGCGGCAGTGATAACCAGTGCGAGGCTGCAGTGATAACCAGTGCGAGGCTGCAGTGATAACCAGTGAGAGGCGGCAGTGATAACCAGTGTGAGGCTGCAGTGATAACCAGTGCGAGGTGGCAGTGATAACCAGTGCGAGGCGGCAGTGATAACCAGTGCGAGGTGGCAGTGATAACCAGTGCGAGGCGGCACTGATAACCAGTGCGAGGCGGCAGTGATAACCAGTGTGAAGCGGCAGTGATAACCAGTGTGAGGCGGCAGTGATAACCCAGTGTGAGACGGCAGTGGTAACCCAGTGTGAGACGGCAGTGATAACCCAGTGAGGCGGCAGTGATAACCAGTGAGAGGCGGCAGTGATAACCAGTGTGAGACGGCAGTGATAACCAGTGCGAGGCTGCAGTGATAACCAGTGCGAGGCAGCAGTGATAACCAGTGCGAGGCAGCAGTGATAACCAGTGCGAGGCGACAGTGATAACCAGTGCGAGGCAGCAGTGATAACCAGTGTGAGACGGCAGTGATAACCAGTGCGAGGCTGCAGTGATAACCAGTGCGAGGCAGCAGTGATAACCAGTGCGAGGCAGCAGTGATAACCAGTGTGAGGCCGCAGTGATAACCAGTGCGAGGCGGCAGTGATAACCAGTGTGAGGCCGCAGTGATAACCAGTGAGAGGCGGCAGTGATAACCAGTGCGAGGCGACAGTGATAACCAGTGTGAGGCGGCAGTGATAACCAGTGTGAGGCCGCAGTGATAACCAGTGAGAGGCGGCAGTGATAACCAGTGCGAGGCGACAGTGATAACCAGTGTGAGGCCGCAGTGATAACCAGTGCGAGGTGGCAGTGATAACCAGTGCGAGGCGGCAGTGATAACCAGTGTGAGGCCGCAGTGATAACCAGTGCGAGGTGGCAGTGATAACCAGTGCGAGGCGGCAGTGATAACCAGTGCGAGGCCGCAGTGATAACCAGTGCGAGGCCGCAGTGATAACCAGTGCGAGGCAGCAGTGATAACCAGTGCGAGGCAGCAGTGATAACCCAGTGTGAGGCGGCAGTGATAACCAGTGCGAGGCCGCAGTGATAACCAGTGCGAGGCCGCAGTGATAACCAGTGCGAGGCCGCAGTGATAACCAGTGCGAGGCGGCAGTGATAACCAGTGCGAGGCAGCAGTGATAACCAGTGCGAGGCCGCAGTGATAACCAGTGCGAGGCAGCAGTGATAACCAGTGCGAGGCCGCAGTGATAACCAGTGCGAGGCTGCAGTGATAACCAGTGCGAGGCTGCAGTGATAACCAGTGCGAGGCTGCAGTGATAACCAGTGTGAGGCGGCAGTGATAACCAGTGTGAGGCGGCAGTGATAACCAGTGCGAGGCGGCAGTGATAACCAGTGTGAGGCGGCAGTGATAACCAGTGCGAGGTGGCAGTGATAACCAGTGTGAGGCGACAGTGATAACCAGTGTGAGGCGACAGTGATAACCAGTGTGAGGCGGCAGTGATAACCAGTGCGAGGCGGCAGTGATAACCAGTGCGAGGCGGCAGTGATAACCAGTGTGAGGCGACAGTGATAACCAGTGTGAGGCGACAGTGATAACCAGTGTGAGGCGGCAGTGATAACCAGTGTGAGGCGACAGTGATAACCAGTGTGAGGCGGCAGTGATAACCCAGTGAGGCGGCAGTGATAACCAGTGTGAGGCGGCAGTGATAACCAGTGTGAGGCGGCAGTGATAACCAGTGCGAGGCCGCAGTGATAACCAGTGCGAGGCGGCAGTGATAACCAGTGTGAGGCGGCAGTGATAACCAGTGTGAGGCGGCAGTGATAACCAGTGTGAGGCGGCAGTGATAACCCAGTGAGGCGGCAGTGATAACCAGTGTGAGGCGGCAGCGATAACCCAGTGAGGCGACAGTGATAACCAGTGTGAGGCGGCAGTGATAACCCAGTGAGGCGACAGTGATAACCAGTGTGAGGCGGCAGTGATAACCCAGTGTGAGGCGGCAGTGATAACCCAGTGAGGCGACAGTGATAACCAGTGTGAGGCGGCAGTGATAACCCAGTGAGGCGGCAGTGATAACCAGTGCGAGGCGGCAGCGATAACCCAGTGAGGCGGCAGTGATAACCAGTGCGAGACGGCAGCGATAACCAGTGCGAGGCGACAGTGATAACCAGTGCGAGGCCGCAGTGATAACCAGTGCGAGGCGGCAGTGATAACCAGTGCGAGGCTGCAGTGATAACCAGTGCGAGACGGCAGTGATAACCAGTGCGAGGCCGCAGTGATAACCAGTGCGAGGCGGCAGTGATAACCAGTGCGAGGCCGCAGTGATAACCAGTGCGAGGCGGCAGTGATAACCAGTGCGAGGCTGCAGTGATAACCAGTGCGTGACGGCAGTGATAACCAGTGCGAGACGGCAGTGATAACCAGTGCGAGACGGCAGTGATAACCAGTGCGAGACGGCAGTGATAACCAGTGCGAGGCGACAGTGATAACCAGTGCGAGGCGGCAGTGATAACCAGTGCGAGGCAGCAGTGATAACCAGTGCGAGGCTGCAGTGATAACCAGTGCGTGACGGCAGTGATAACCAGTGCGAGGCGGCAGTGATAACCAGTGCGAGGCTGCAGTGATAACCAGTGCGTGACGGCAGTGATAACCAGTGCGTGACGGCAGTGATAACCAGTGCGAGGCGGCAGTGATAACCAGTGCGAGGCTGCAGTGATAACCAGTGCGAGGCTGCAGTGATAACCAGTGCGAGGCTGCAGTGATAACCAGTGCGAGGCTGCAGTGATAACCAGTGCGAGGCGACAGTGATAACCAGTGCGAGGTGGCAGTGATAACCAGTGTGAGGCGGCAGTGATAACCAGTGCGAGGCGGCAGTGATAACCAGTGTGAGGCGACAGTGATAACCAGTGCGAGGCGGCAGTGATAACCAGTGCGAGGCGACAGTGATAACCAGTGTGAGGCGGCAGTGATAACCAGTGCGAGGCGGCAGTGATAACCAGTGCGAGGCGGCAGTGATAACCAGTGCGAGGCTGCAGTGATAACCAGTGCGAGGCTGCAGTGATAACCAGTGCGAGGCTGCAGTGATAACCAGTGCGAGGCGGCAGTGATAACCAGTGCGAGGCGACAGTGATAACCAGTGCGAGGCGACAGTGATAACCAGTGTGAGGCGGCAGTGATAACCAGTGTGAGGCGGCAGTGATAACCAGTGCGAGGCGACAGTGATAACCAGTGTGAGGCGGCAGTGATAACCAGTGCGAGGCGACAGTGATAACCAGTGTGAGGCGGCAGTGATAACCAGTGCGAGGCGACAGTGATAACCAGTGCGAGGCGACAGTGATAACCAGTGTGAGGCGGCAGTGATAACCAGTGCGAGGCGACAGTGATAACCAGTGTGAGGCGGCAGTGATAACCAGTGTGAGGCGGCAGTGATAACCAGTGCGAGGCGGCAGTGATAACCAGTGCGAGGCTGCAGTGATAACCAGTGCGAGGCCGCAGTGATAACCAGTGCGAGGCTGCAGTGATAACCAGTGCGAGGCCGCAGTGATAACCAGTGCGAGGCTGCAGTGATAACCAGTGCGAGGCTGCAGTGATAACCAGTGCGAGGCTGCAGTGATAACCAGTGCGAGGCGACAGTGATAACCAGTGCGAGGCTGCAGTGATAACCAGTGCGAGGCTGCAGTGATAACCAGTGCGAGGCTGCAGTGATAACCAGTGAGAGGCGGCAGTGATAACCAGTGCGAGGCGACAGTGATAACCAGTGCGAGGCGACAGTGATAACCAGTGTGAGGCGGCTGTGATAACCAGTGCGAGGCGGCAGTGATAACCAGTGTGAGGCTGCAGTGATAACCAGTGTGAGGCGGCAGTGATAACCAGTGTGAGGCTGCAGTGATAACCAGTGTGAGGCTGCAGTGATAACCAGTGCGAGGCGGCAGTGATAACCAGTGTGAGGCGGCAGTGATAACCAGTGTGAGGCTGCAGTGATAACCAGTGTGAGGCTGCAGTGATAACCAGTGTGAGGCGGCAGTGATAACCAGTGCGAGGCTGCAGTGATAACCAGTGCGAGGCCGCAGTGCTAACGCACTGTGCCACCAGGTCGGTGCAGACTCGAGGGGCCCCTCTTCTGCACTGGGCGATTTCTACGATTCTTCCACGTGGCTCAGTCCCAGTTTAATGTTGGAAAACTCTCCCACAAAGACGTTCCTGGAGCCTGTCCCGTCCTTGGAAGAAGCGACACCGAGTTACGTCGAGTCGGGACTGAGAAACCGGCCAGGAATCGGCGAGCGAGACCGGCTCAGACCTGCTGCCAAGATTCAAGACTTTGAAGCTTATTTTTTATTATTTTTATTTTTTAAAAACTCCAAAATCATTACAATGCAGCACTAACAACTTGATTACCAACAGTCTTTCCTTCCGAAACAAAAAGTTCCAATAACGTAACCGGGTTACTTTTGCTCTACAATTTAAAAAGTAAAAAATACAAAGCCCAGACTTTTTCCTGTGACGTTACACCGCAAGGCACCAAGACACCCCCCGCAAGCCTGACTCCTTCCCCCTGGGCAAGGCCGCAACTTCCAACGTCACCCTGCTGGAGGAAGTGGGCAGCCGCTGTGCAGTGGGTTTGAATTTTATTGTTGTGTTGAGGCGATGGGGTGGAGTTTGTACTATAAAGACGTCAGGGGCATTGTGATTACAGTGGACAATAATACTCAAGTCCTGGTATATAATATTTTGTTTTCTTAAACAAAAAAAAAAGGAAAATAGAGAGAAGTATGAGGCTAGGAAATTGCACTTGTTAATTGTTAATTAAACACAGTTAATCTTAAAATACTTGTCTCGGTTTCTGCCACCCCCCCTCCTACCCCACCCCCCCCCCTGTAACGGCTGCTCTGGTTTCCAGAGAGTGAGTACCAGCTAGCCAGAGACTGCCAACTTCAGAGCGGCAGCTCTGCGCAGAGCTCAGTATGAAAGGTGACCGTATTTACAATGTCCACAAAATTAGTGTCGGATCTTTTGGTCGCGCCCTCTTGAGGCCGGTGCGACGCGGGAAGGGCTGAGAAGACGGCTCTCTCTCTCTCGCTCTCTCTCTCCTGCCACCCCCTCCCGCTTACCGCCCGAGTCACATGACGTCCACAAAGAACTCGCTGGGGTTTCCCATGGCCATATGGAAGGACTGGCGGCTTGCGGTCAGCTCGGGGGGCACGGAGCCCAGGTCGCGGACGGGCGGCGCCCCCGGTGGCACGGCGGTGGCCGCCGCCGACGGCGGGGGCCCGGGCTGGGGCACCATCATCACCATCAGGGGGTTGTACTGCAGCGGGACCCCCGGCGGGCCGTAGGCGTGGACGGAGTGGTGGGAGCGCACGCTGCCCATCACCGAGTGGTGGTGGCTCCGCTGGCTGTGCTCACTGTTGGCGGCAGAGCGCTCGCTGCTGGCGTGCTCGCGGCGCACGCTGCTCCGCGTGGAGTACTCCGACTCGCTGCCGCTCCCCGATTTGGAATCCACCGTTTTACCGTCCTTGTCTTTGCTGGTGCGCCTCTCACTCTCGCTGCGATTTGACCCACTGCTCCGGCTTCCTGCAACATGGTCAGAGAGAGGCAACGTTAATCTATCAGTGTCACAAGTCGGCTCACATTAACACTGCAATGAAGTTACTGTGAAAATCCCCCACTCCGATGCCTGTTGGGGTAACACCGAGGGAGAATTTAGCACCCTAACCGGCACGTCTTTCGGACTGTGGGAGGAAACCGGAGTTTAGAAGGATGAGGGGAGATCTTATAGAGGGCGATAAGATAATGAAGGGGCTGGATAGGATAGAGGTGGAGAGATTCTTTCCACTTAGAAGGGAAACCAGAACTAGAGGGCACAGCCTCAAAATAAAGGGGGGTCAGTTTAGGACAGAGTTGAGGGGGAACATCTTCTCTCAGAGGGTGGTGAATCTCTGGAATTCTCTGCCCATTGAAGTGGTGGAGGCTTCCTCGTTGAATATGTTTAAATCACGGGCAGATAGTTTTCTGATCGGTAAGGGAATTAGGGGTTATAGGGGTCAGGCGGGTAAGTGGAACTGATTCGCTTCAGATCAGCCATGATCTTGTTGAATGGGGGGGGCAGGCTCGAGGGGCCAGATGGCCTACTCCTGCTCCTAGTTCTTATGTTCTTATGTTCACCCGGAGGAAACCCACGCAGACATGGGGAGAACGTGCAGACTCCGCACAGACAGTGACCCCAAGCTGGGAATCGAACCCAGGTCCCTGGCGCTGTGAGGCAGCAGTGCTAACCCACTGTGCTGCCCCCTATTAGAGTTAGGGGAAACTGTGGGATAGCTGTGCACCTGAAACACCGGGTCAAATCCCATCACAGCCACTGAGGGAGGTGATGGCCCAGTGGCATTATCGCCAGACTATTAATCCAGAAACTCAGCTCATGTTCTGGGGGACCCGGATTCGAATCCCCGCCACGGCAGGCGGTGGAATTTGAATTCAATAAAAAATATCTGGAATTAAGAATCTACTGATGACCCATTGTCGGAAAAACCCATCTGGTTCCCTTTAGGGAAGGAAATCTGCCGTCCTTACCCCGGTCTGGCCTACATGTGACTCCAGAGCCACAGCCAATGTGGGGTTGACTCTTAACTGCTCCCCTGAAATGGCCGAGCGAGACACTGGGTTCAAGGGGTTCCTTCTCTGACCTCGCCCCATCAAAACATTGCAAGCTGAACCCCTTTATTCCCCCCCCCCATTTCCCCCCTCACGGTATTATTAATCCATTCGGCCCATCGAGTCTGCACCAACCACAATCCCACCCTGGCCCTATTCCCGTAACCCCACGCATTTACCCTGCTAATCCCTCCCCCGGACATTAGGGGAAATTTAGCACGGCCAATCAACCTAACCCGCACATCTTTCGGACTGTGGGAGGAAACCGGAGCCACCCGGAGGAAACCCACGCAGACACGGGGAGAACGTGCAGACTCCGCGCAGACAGTGACCCGAGGCCGGAAATTGAACCCGGGTCCCTGGCGCTGAGAGGCAGCGGTGTTAACCCACTGTGCCACCCATTGGCTGTTCATCTTTTTAGGGTTTTTAAAAGAGAAGTGGAGAGAGAGAGAGAGTCCGGCTTGCAATGTTTTGGGGGCGAGGTCAGAGAAAGAAGCATCGCAAGGCCATTTGTCAGGGCAGAGAGAGAGCTAAAAGCTAGGATTTGCAGCGAACCGTACTAACTGGACCGTGATGCTCCACAACAGTGCCTGAATCCGGAACTATTCCATTACCCGGAGTGGATATCCCTGACAAAAACAATTCAAACAAAACCCACCTCCTACACAGCCTCAGCAAGCACTGTCACTTCAAACATAGCATTCTCAGACACGGGTCAACGAGCGGGTGCAGTCTGGAGTCCAGTCTGGTGGCCCCTAACAGTTCCAAATAACAGCAGACCCTGCCCTCCCCCACACTGCCCTCCCCCACACTGCCCTCCCCCAGCCAACAACTCGCCAGACCCGCCCGGCGCTACAGACCATAGAAAATTACAGCTCAGAAACAGGCCCTTTGGCCCTTCTTGTCTGTGCCGAACCATTTTATGCCTAGTCCCACTGACCTGCACTTGGACCATATCCCTCCACACCCCTCTCACCCATGAACCCGTCCAAGTTTTTCTGAAATGTTAAAAGTGACCCCGCATTTACACTTTATCCGGCAGCTCATTCCACACTCCCACCACTCTCTGCGTGAAGAAGCCCCCCCCCTAATATTCCCTTTAAACTTTTCTCCTTTCACCCTTAACCCATGCCCTCTGGTTTTTTTCTCCCCGAGCCTCAGCGGAAAAAGCCTGCTTGCATTCACTCTATCTGTACCCATCAAAATCTTATACACCTCTATCAAATCTCCCCTCAATCTTCTACGCTCCAGTGAATAAAGTCCCAACCTATTGAATCTCTCTCTGTAACTCAGCTTCTCAAGTCCCGGCAACATCCTTGTGAACCTTCTCTGCACTCTTTCAACCTTATTTACATCCTTCCTGTAACTAGGTGACCAAAACTGTACACAATACTCCAAATTCGGCCTCACCAATGCCTTATATAACCTTACCATAACACTCCAACTTTTATACTCGATACTCCGATTTATAAAGGCCAATGTACCAAAGGCACTCTTAACGACCCTATCCACCTGTGACGTCACTTTTAGGGAATTCTGTACCATCTCAGTATTGGAGCTATATAACAACTCAGTGTGAACCCAACACGGAGATAATGTGAAGGAGAAGGAAACGGCATTCACCCAGGCGAGCTGGATATTCTGACACCACCCCCCCCCGCCCCCAACCTTCACCCACGTCTCCAACTCCAGTGTCCCACCTCACCCTCCTTCGAGTGAAAAATCTTCCTCCAAGAATCAATCTGAAATATTCCTTTCAATTCATTTCCTCTGGTCCCACTGACCGGAGCGAAGTTGCCCGAGTATTTTATATCCCTCAACCGGACCTCGCCTTGTCTGCCTTCTCTTCTGGATAGCAGTGTCCAGCGAGGGGAGGCTCTAGGGGCAGTACAGGAGTCGCATAAAAAGTTCAGCTCGCTGTCCCCGGATACCGGGGCACCAACGCCTCTACTTTCCCAGGAGGCTAAGGAAATTCCGCTACGACGCTCATCAACTTTTACAGATGCACCATGGAAAGCATCCTTTCCGGATGCCATAGAACATAGAACAGTACAGCACAGAACAGGCCCTTCGGCCCACGATGTTGTGCCGAGCTTTATCTGAAAATGATGTGGAGATGCTGGTGTTGGACTGGGGTGGACAGGATGAGAGGTCACACGACACCAGGTTATAGTCCAACAGGTTTATGTAAAATCAAATTAGACTATAACCTGGTGCCGTGTGATCTCTCATCCTTTCTGGGTGTGTCACAGCTTGGTATGGGGCTCCTGCTCTGACCAAGACCTCAAGAAACTATAAAAGGGTCGTGAATGAAGCCCAGTCCATCACGCACACCAGCCTCCCATCCATTGACTCTGTCTACACTTCCCGCTGCCTCGGGAAAAGCAGCCAGCATAATCAAGGACCCCCCCCACGCACTCCGGACATTCTCTCTTCCGTCGGGAAAAAGATACAAAAGTCTGAGGTCACGCATCGACCGACTCAAGAACAGCTTCTTCCCTGCTGCTGCCGTCAGACTTTTGAATGGACCTACCTCGCATTAAGTTGATCTTTCTCTACACCCTAGCTATGACTGTAACACTACATTCTGCACTCTCTCCTTTCCTTCTCTATGAACGGTATGCTTTGTCTGTAAAGCGTGCAAGAAACAATACTTTTCACTGTATCCCAGTATCTGTGACAAGAATAAATCCCGGTCGGTGGGAATACCAGGGAGTCGGGTGGATCATTCATCACCTCCCACGCTCAGTTAAACCTCCCGGCACTGACAGGGTGGGGCCGAATGGCCATACCGCGTGTCCACAAACCGTTGTCTCACCTTCACTGTGCTGGCTGCCGGCGCTACCACCTCCCCCGTAGCTGTAGGTGGTTAGCTCATGGTAGCTGGGTGGCTGGGTGGAGTAGGGGTGCGGAGGCGGGTACGGATACTGGAAGGAATGCATGATGGGCCAGGGGGTGGCGCCCGGGTGAGGAAGGGGGGCCAGCGTGTCTTGGTCCGAGGCCCCACTGGAGCCGTCATTGTCGTTCAGGGAGAGATTGGCCAAGTCTGGTTCAAAAAGAGAAACACAGCGGTCAGTTAACAGCCCGACACAGACCCAAATCACAAACACCAACACGGGGACAGAGGGAGAGGGGGATGGGGGTTGCTCGGTTAGGCCAAACCTCATTTCATCTCAACCCCTACACTCCCCGAATACCCAACGCACCCCTTCTCCCAGAAACACGCCCGAGTTACACAGCCTGCTATGAGGTGCCTTCCCAAGCTAACGCAGTCACCCGAGATGTAACAATCTAATTCCCCTCCCATCTCATAACTCCCACATTTCCCAATCCAGTCCTCGGTATTTGAAACATTCTTCACACTCAGTGATGTTTTTCCACATCCGTTTCCCCCAGCCTCCCCTCCAAGAAAATCATAGAATCCCTACAGTCCATTTGGCCCATCGAGTCTGCACTGACCACAATCCCAGCCAGGCCCTATCCCCGTAACCCCAAGTATTTACCCTGCTAATCCCCCTGGCACCAAGGGGCCAATCCACCTGACCCGCACATCTTTGGACACTAAGGGGTAATTTAGCATGGCCAATCCCCCTAACCCGCACATCTTTGGATACTAAGGGGCAATTTAGCATGGCCAATCCCCCTAACCCGCACATCTTTGGATACTAAGGGGCAATTTAGCATGGCCAATCCACCTAACCCGCACATCTTTGGATACTAAGGGGCAATTTAGCATGGCCAATCCACCTAACCCGCACATCTTTGGATACTAAGGGGCAATTTAGCATGGCCAATCCACCTAACCTGCACATCTTTGGATACTAAGGGGCAATTTAGCATGGCCAATCCACCTAACCCGCACATCTTTGGATACTAAGGGGCAATTTAGCATGGCCAATCCACCTAACCCGCACATCTTTGGATACTAAGGGGCAAATTAGCATGGCCAATCCACCTAACCCACACATCTTTGGACACTAAAGGGCAATTTAGCATGGCCAATCCCCCTAACCTACACATCCTTGGACATTAAGGGGCAATTTAGCATGGCCAATCCACCTAACCACGTCTTTCGGATGGTGGCAGGAAACTGGAGGATCCGGAGGAAACCCACGCAGAGATGGGGAGAACGTGCAGGGAATCGAACCCTGGTCCCCGGCGCCGTGAGGCAGCAGCGCTAACCACTATGGCGTGCCCGTTCAATAGGAAGAGAAGCAGGAGGCCATTGAGCCTCTCGAGCCTGTTCTGCCATTGAATTGGACTGAGACTGGTCTGTACATTCATTCCAAACATTCGAATGAAGAAAAATCTATCCAAATTTAGAAATTCGACATTGACCCCACAACGCTCAACAGTATTTTGCAAGGGGGGGGTTCCAGACTCCCACTCCCCTTCTGAGGGGGAAAGTGTGTCCTGACATCCCTCCCCTGAAGGGTCTTCCCCCTTGTTCTGGGACCCCCCACCTCCTTAATTGTCCCCCTTGACTAGTTTGCCCCTTATCGCCTGCACGAGGGAATGCACTCGATCAGGGCAGAATGGCCTCCTTCTGTAGTGTAGGGATTCTCTGAATACAAGTCTGCCCTGTGAAACCTGTCCTTACAATTTAACGCTTTAGCCCTGGTAAATCTGCAAGGCACCCACTCCAAGTTGATCTTTCTCTACACCCTAGCTGTGACTGTAACACTACATTCAGCGCTCTCTCCTTTCCTTCTCTATGAGCGGTATGCTTTGTCTGTATAGCGCGCAAGAAACAATACTTTTCACTGTCTCCCAGTACACGTGACAATAATAAATCAAATCAAAAACCCAAGGCCAATACTCCTCCACCCACTGGTATAACATTCACCCGTTAACTGGGAAAGATTTGCCCTGAAACTCTCTCCTTGCAATCTTACTGCGCGAGGCAGGGAAGAGGCCCCACTCTCTCTCCGGCAGGGAAGAGGCCCCACTCTCTCTCCGGCAGGGAAGAGGCCCCACTCCTCTCTCCGGCAGGGAAGAGGCCCCACTCTCTCTCCGGCAGGGAAGAGGCCCCGCTCTCTCTCTCCGACAGGGAAGAGGCCCCGCTCTTCTCTCCGACAGGGAAGAGGCCCCGCTCTTCTCTCCGACAGGGAAGAGGCCCCACTCCTCTCTCTCCGACAGGGAAGAGGCCCCACTCCTCTCTCTCCGACAGGGAAGAGGCCCCACTCCTCTCTCTCCGACAGGGAAGAGGCCCCACTCCTCTCTCTCCGACAGGGAAGAGGCCCCACTCCTCTCTCTCCGACAGGGAAGAGGCCCCACTCCTCTCTCTCCGACAGGGAAGAGGCCCCACTCCTCTCTCTCCGACAGGGAAGAGGCCCCACTCCTCTCTCTCCGACAGGGAAGAGGCCCCACTCCTCTCTCTCCGACAGGGAAGAGGCCCCACTCCTCTCTCTCCGACAGGGAAGAGGCCCCACTCCTCTCTCTCCGACAGGGAAGAGGCCCCACTCCTCTCTCTCCGACAGGGAAGAGGACCCACTCCTCTCTCTCCGACAGGGAAGAGGCCCCACTCCTCTCTCTCCGACAGGGAAGAGGCCCCACTCCTCTCTCTCCGACAGGGAAGAGGCCCCACTCCTCTCTCTCCGACAGGGAAGAGGCCCCACTCCTCTCTCTCCGACAGGGAAGAGGCCCCACTCCTCTCTCTCCGACAGGGAAGAGGCCCCACTCCTCTCTCTCCGACAGGGAAGAGGCCCCACTCCTCTCTCTCCGACAGGGAAGAGGCCCCACTCCTCTCTCTCCGACAGGGAAGAGGCCCCACTCCTCTCTCTCCGACAGGGAAGAGGCCCCACTCCTCTCTCTCCGACAGGGAAGAGGCCCCACTCCTCTCTCTCCGACAGGGAAGAGGCCCCACTCTCTCTCCGACAGGGAAGAGGCCCCACTCTCTCTCCGACAGGGAAGAGGCCCCACTCTCTCTCCGACAGGGAAGAGGCCCCACTCTCTCTCCGACAGGGAAGAGGCCCCACTCCTCTCTCTCCGACAGGGAAGAGGCCCCACTCTCTCTCCGACAGGGAAGAGGCCCCATTCTCTCTCCGACAGGGAAGAGGCCCCACTCTCTCTCCGACAGGGAAGAGGCCCCACTCTCTCTCCGACAGGGAAGAGGCCCCACTCTCTCTCCGACAGGGAAGAGGCCCCACTCTCTCTCCGACAGGGAAGAGGCCCCACTCTCTCTCCGACAGGGAAGAGGCCCCACTCTCTCTCCGACAGGGAAGAGGCCCCACTCTCTCTCCGACAGGGAAGAGGCCCCACTCTCTCTCCGACAGGGAAGAGGCCCCACTCTCTCTCCGACAGGGAAGAGGCCCCACTCTCTCTCCGACAGGGAAGAGGCCCCACTCTCTCTCCGACAGGGAAGAGGCCCCACTCTCTCTCCGACAGGGAAGAGGCCCCACTCTCTCTCCGACAGGGAAGAGGCCCCACTCTCTCTCCGACAGGGAAGAGGCCCCACTCTCTCTCCGGCAGGGAAGAGGCCCCACTCTCTCTCCGGCAGGGAAGAGGCCCCACTCTCTCTCCGGCAGGGAAGAGGCCCCACTCTCTCTCCGACAGGGAAGAGGCCCCACTCCTCTCTCCGACAGGGAAGAGGCCCCACTCCTCTCTCCGACAGGGAAGAGGCCCCACTCCTCTCTCCGACAGGGAAGAGGCCCCACTCTCTCTCCGGCAGGGAAGAGGCCCCACTCTCTCTCCGGCAGGGAAGAGGCCCCACTCTCTCTCTCCGACAGGGAAGAGGCCCCACTCTCTCTCTCCGACAGGGAAGAGGCCCCACTCCTCTCTCCGACAGGGAAGAGGCCCCACTCTCTCTCTCCGACAGGGAAGAGGCCCCACTCTCTCTCTCCGACAGGGAAGAGGCCCCACTCTCTCTCTCCGACAGGGAAGTGGCCCCACTCTCTCTCTCCGGCAGGGAAGAGGCCCCACTCTCTCTCTGACACACTTACAATTTTCGCAACCACTGAAATCGCCGAAGATGTAGTAGCATTGCTCGGAAAAGGTGATTTTGTTGACCGTGTGACGGATGAAGCCGGCTTTCAGCAGGTTGCTGGCGTACTTCCGCGCCTCCCTGCGATCCTGGAAGCCCTCGATGTGGTGGTACAACCAGTCCACAACGTCAGACCCTGCCAACAACACAAAAGGTTCGATTAGTCCCAATCGCTGCTCCCATCCATTGACTCCGTCTACACTTCCCGCTGCCTCGGGGGAAAAGCAGCCAGCGTAATCAAGGACCCCCCCAAGCACCCCCGTGACATTCTCTCTTCCACCTTCTTCCATCGGGGAAAAAGATACAAAAGTCTGAGGTCACGAACCAACCGACTCAAGAACAGCTTCTTCCCTGCTGCTGTCAGACTTTTGAATGGACCTACCTCGCATTAAGTTGATCTTTCTCTACACCCTAGCTATGACTGTAACACTACATTCTACACCCTCTCCTTTCCTTCTCTATGAACGGTATGCTTTGCCTATTTTGTTTGATGCTGGAAGAGTTTCAAAGTTGAACTTGTCGACTTGAATGTCCATCCTCTGACACGCAAGGAACAATACTTTTCACTGCATCCCAGTACATGTGACAATAATAAATCAAATCAAGTTTAATCTAAAGCCAACGGTGAGGCTATAGGTGCCATTGCAGATGGGAATGGCAAGACAGGCCTGGGTGGGAGATTGAAACACACCAGGCAGTGTACCGAGTGACACAGCGTGCCTGCTGAGGAGGGACCCTACACAGTTTACACTGTGAATAACACTTACACTGCTGAATTAACAGCATGATGTGGAGATGCCGGCGTTGGACTGGGGTAAACACAGTAAGAAGTTTAACAACACCAGGTTAAAGTCCAACAGGTTTATTTGGTAGCAAATTTGGTAGCAAATTGTGTGGCTTTTGCTACCAAATAAACCTGTTGGACTTTAACCTGGTGTTGTTAAACTTCTTACTGAATTAACAGCAGCCATGCCGAGTTAGTGAGGAAGGCAGATCAGTAACTTGATAATTACACAGCAATTGACCACAATCTCGGAACAATCGAGGAGTTACGAAGCCATGGGTTACATGCTAATTAGTCACCTTGGCGACTACAATGTGTTTCAGGTTGGCAGTGGGCCCCTTTCCAGTGTTTCTGTTGGCACTTTCGGGCGTGAACGACATTGGACGAACCAGGTCTTGTTCGCGAATTACCCACCTAAGAATGCGTTGGGGATTGTAATTTTCAACCACATCCTGTCTCGAACCTCAAGGCCGGATTCAGGGGAAGCCATCGCTTTGGCAACCGACATCATATCCGTGTGGATCGACAGGTTAAAGTCGTCAAAGCCTGGAGAGAGAGAGAGTTTGGAGACCAATTACAGCACGGATTAGGACAGAGGCCACGAAGCCCAACGCAAACACAACGCCTGCTCCCTCGTGCTGTTCAGCTTTGGATTCCGAAAACGCTCAACGGCCAGCGATCAGACTCGGGTAACACCGCACCAACTGGAGGCAGGGACACAACCGTCAGATGGAAACAAGCTGTGGGGGTCTAACCAACAAGATGCCCCCCCCCCCTGCCAAGCAGGACCACCTGGAGATACCAGCTCTTTGCTCCAACATTGTGCTCCCTCGGCCAATAGTTAACCAACATCACAAGAACAGATTGTCTGGCCATCATTGCACAGGCCATTCGGCCCATCCAGCCTGTTCCGCCATTCATTCTGATCATCAAATTCAATATCCTGATTCCCCCCCTTCCCCCCCATATCCCTCGATCCCTTTAGCCCCAAGAGCGATATCTAATTCCTTCTTGAAATCACAACGTTTTGGCCTCAACTACTTTCTGTGGGAGTGAATTCGGCACATTCACCACCCTCTGGGTGAAGAAATTTCTCCCCACCTCAGTCCCAAACGGTTTCCCCCTTATCCTCAAACTAAGACCCCTAGTTCTGCCCTGCCCAAGTGCTCATCCAGGTACTTTTTAAAGGCATCCCGCCTCCACCACCCTCCAAAGCAGCGCATTCCAGACCATCACCACCCTCTGGGTGAAACTGATTTCCCTCACATCCCCGCCCCTCACCTTGAGCCCACGTCCCCTCGTGACTGACCCCTCAATGAAGGGGAACAGCTGCTCCTTATCCACCCTGTCCACGCCCCTCAATGAGAGGTGATCTCAGTGAAACATAGGAAGGGTCGCAGAAGGGTGGACGTGGAGAGAATGTTTCCACGGTCGGGGAGCCCAGGGCACAGTCTCGGGATAAGAGGCTGCTCGTTCAGGACGGAGATGAGAAATGACTTCACTCGAAGGGTTGTGAACCTTGTTGGTGGGTGAATTATGTTTAAGGCTGGGAGGGACAGACGTTTGGTAACTCAGAGAATCAGAGATACAGGGAGCGGGAGGGAGAAAGTGGACAACCTGTCCTGGTCCCCCCCATGCCGACACTATAGTTAAGAAAGCCCCACCAACACCTCTACTTTCTCAGGAGACTAAGGAAATTTGGCATGTCCGCTACGACTCTCACTAATGTATACAGATGCCCCATAGAAAGCATTCTTTCTGGTTGTATCACAGCTTGGTCCGGGCTCCTGCTCTGCCCAAGACCGCAAGAAATAACATGGGTTGTGAATGTAGCCCAATCCATCACGCAAACCAGCCTCCCATCCATTGACTCTCTACACTTCCCGCTGCCTCGGGAAAAGCAGCCGGCATAATTAAGGACCCCATGCACTCCGGACATTCTCTCTTCCACCTTCTTCCGTCAGGAAAAAGATACAAAAGTCTGAGGTCACGAACCAACCGACTCAAGAACAGCTTCTTTCCTGCTGCTGAATGGATCTACCTCGCATTAAGTTGATCTTTCTCTCCACCCTAGCTAGGACTGTAACACTACATTCTGCACTCTCTCCTTTCCTTCTCTATGAACGGTATGCTTTGTCTGTATAGCGCGCAAGAAACAATACTTTTCACTGTATGTTAATGCATGTGACAATAATAAATCAAATCAAAACCAAAGCTGAAGCCCACAGTCAGTCCTGATTATATACAGAGCCCTCCTGCTCCTATTTCATGTGGAGAGAGTGAGAGAGAGAGAGTGAGAGAGAGTGAGAGAGAGTGAGAGAGAGTGAGAGTGAGAGAGAGTGAGAGAGAGTGTGAGAGAGTGTGAGAGAGTGTGAGAGAGAGTGAGAGAGAGTGAGAGTGAGTGAGAGAGAGAGTGAGAGAGAGAGTGAGAGAGAGTGAGAGAGAGTGAGAGAGAGTGAGAGAGAGTGAGAGAGAGTGAGAGAGAGTGAGAGAGAGAGTGAGAGAGTGAGAGAGAGTGAGAGAGAGAGTGAGAGAGAGAGTGAGAGAGAGAGTGAGAGAGAGTGAGAGAGAGTGAGAGAGAGTGAGAGAGAGTGAGAGAGAGTGAGAGAGAGTGAGAGAGAGTGAGAGAGAGTGAGAGAGAGTGAGAGAGAGTGAGAGAGTGTGTGAGAGAGTGTGAGAGAGTGTGAGAGAGTGTGAGAGAGTGTGAGAGAGTGTGTGAGTGAGAGAGAACGGGTGAGTGAGTGAGCGAGCAAGAGACAGAGAGAGAGCGGGTGAGTGAGAGTGAGCGAGCGAGCAAGTGTGAGCGAGCGAGTGAGAGAGAGAGAGCGGGTGAGTGAGAGTGAGTGAGCGAGCAAGTGTGAGCGAGCGAGTGAGAGAGAGAGAGAGAGCGGGTGAGTGAGAGTGAGTGAGTGAGAGAGAAAGAGAGCGGGTGAGTGAGAGTGAGCGAGCAAGTGAGTGAGTGAGTGAGTGAGAGAGAGAGAGCGGGTGAGTGAGAGTGAGCGAGTGAGTGAGTGAGTGAGTGAGAGAGAGAGAGCGGGTGAGTGAGAGTGAGCGAGTGAGTGAGTGAGAGCAAACGAGCGAGTTCTTGCTGCCTGCGCTTGGCTCTGTCTCGCTGCAGAGGCAGCACAGAATCCACATTCCACTGGTGCAGTTTTCAAAGGAGCTTGGATCGATCGTGACTTCATCACATTCCACAGGTGCGACGCCAGCTAACCAGGACGTGAGGGGAACCACCCCCCGACACCCACCCCCTCCCCCTTTTGTCTGGCACGGCAGAGCACCCCCCCCCCCCCCCCCCCCCCACAAAGGGGGTGAACTTACGCTCGGTTTCAGTGATGGAGCTGCTGGAAGTGATGGTGCTCATGGAGGAGCTGGCGCCGTAAGCTGGGTACGCCCCGGTCAAGGCAACAGAGTGAGAGACCCAGGCGGCCGGATCTATAGGTCTGATGGGCTCATCTACAGAAAGAGGCACAGAGAATCTCATCAGTGAGTGAGGGACATCTGTAGAGGAGACAGAAGGACAACAACACAAAAAAAAAACAAGAGAATGGGTTCAACACAGTAAACTCAACAATAGATTGAAGCAGAAAATGACAATGCATTTCAATACACCAGCTCCTGTCTCTGTACTGCCCCCGCTTATTTACCCACTCCTCCCGTGACACCACTGAGCGATGGTGTTGCAATATGCAGCACATTCACACAGGAAAGGGGAAACCTGGACCCTGATTGTTCAGCAAACCCGGAGGACACACACACAGCCGGCCCCGCCCAAGCTGGAAAGCACTTCTTAAACATACTTAAAAATAACACCCGAACTGTTCCCCAATCAGCAGCAGACACTCACTCACAACAAGCGCAGACTCTCCACGGTGTCAGGGCAGCACTCAGCTCCACCTGCACCACAGCACACTGTCCGACTGATCTACCCTCCTGTGGAAGCCTTTCACCCACAACTCATTCAAACATCGGGGACAAAGGAGTGCCTGTAACCGGCCTAGACTCTGTCTCAATCATAATCCACACATTCACTGCCCAGCACAGTCACCAGGTAGACTCAGAGAGGAGACCATTCTACAAATCAAACTCACTCACTGATTAATCACAGTGTAGAGGGAGAGTTACTCTGTATCTAACCCCATGCTGTACCTGTCCTGGGAGTATTTGATGGGGGACAGTGTAGAGGGAGCTTTACTCTGTATCTAACCCCGTGCTGTACCTGTCCTGGGAGTGTTTGATGGGGGACAGTGTCGAGGGAGCTTTACTCTGTATCTAACCCCGTGCTGTACCTGTCCTGGGAGTGTTTGATGGGGGACAGTGTCGAGGGAGCTTTACTCTGTATCTAACCCCGTGCTGTACCTGTCCTGCGGGTGTTTGATGGGGACAGTGTAGAGGGAGCTTTACTCTGTATCTAACCCCGTGCTGTACCTGTCCTGGGAGTGTTTGATGGGGGACAGTGTAGAGGGAGCTTTACTCTGTATCTAACCCCGTGCTGTCCCTGTCCTGGGAGTGTTTGATGGGGGACAGTGTAGAGGGAGCTTTACTCTGTATCGAACCCCGTGCTGTCCCTGTCCTGGGAGTGTTTGATGGGGACAGTGCAGAGGGAGCTTTACTCTGTATCTAACCCCGTGCTGTACCTGTCCTGGGAGTGTTTGATGGGGACAGTGTAGAGGGAGCTTTACTCTGTATCGAACCCCGTGCTGTACCTGTCCTGGGAGTGTTTGATGGGGACAGCGTAGAGGGAGCTTTATTCTGTATCTAACCCCGTGCTGTACCTGTCCTGTGGGTGTTTGATGGGGGACAGTGTAGAGGGAGCTTTACTCTGTATCTAACCCCGTGGTGTACCTGTCCTGGGAGTGTTTGATGGGGACAGTGAAGAGGGAGCTTTACTCTGTATCTAACCCCGTGCTGTACCTGTCCTGGGAGTGTTTGATGGGGGACAGTGTAGAGGGAGCTTTACTCTGTATCTAACCCCGTGCTGTACCTGTCCTGGGAGTGTTTGATGGGGACAGTGAAGAGGGAGCTTTACTCTGTATCTAACCCCGTGCTGTACCTGTCCTGGGAGTGTTTGATGGGGGACAGTGTAGAGGGAGCTTTACTCTGTATCTAACCCCGTGCTGTACCTGTCCTGGGAGTGTTTGATGGGGACAGTGAAGAGGGAGCTTTACTCTGTATCTAACCCCGTGCTGTACCTGTCCTGGGAGTGTTTGATGGGGACAGTGAAGAGGGAGCTTTACTCTGTATCTAACCCCGTGCTGTACCTGTCCTGTGGGTGTTTGATGGGGGACAGTGTAGAGGGAGCTTTACTCTGTATCTAACCCCGTGCTGTACCTGTCCTGGGAGTGTTTGATGGGGACAGTGAAGAGGGAGCTTTACGCTGTATCTAACCCCGTGCTGTACCTGTCCTGGGAGTGTTTGATGGGACAGTGTAGAGGGAGCTTTAAACTGTAACTAACCCCGTGCTGTACCTGTCCTGGGAGTGTTTGATGGGACAGTGTAGAGGGAGCTTTACTCTGTAGGTAACCCCGTGCTGTACCTGTCCTGCGGGTGTTTGATGGGGACAGTGTAGAGGGAGCTTTACTCTGTATCTAACCCCGTGCTGTACCTGTCCTGGGAGTGTTTGATGGGGGACAGTGTAGAGGGAGCTTTACTCTGTATCTAACCCCGTGCTGTCCCTGTCCTGGGAGTGTTTGATGGGGGACAGTGTAGAGGGAGCTTTACTCTGTATCGAACCCCGTGCTGTACCTGTCCTGGGAGTGTTTGATGGGGACAGCGTAGAGGGAGCTTTATTCTGTATCTAACCCCGTGCTGTACCTGTCCTGTGGGTGTTTGATGGGGGACAGTGTAGAGGGAGCTTTACTCTGTATCTAACCCCGTGCTGTACCTGTCCTGGGAGTGTTTGATGGGGACAGTGAAGAGGGAGCTTTACTCTGTATCTAACCCCGTGCTGTACCTGTCCTGGGAGTGTTTGATGGGGGACAGTGTAGAGGGAGCTTTACTCTGTATCTAACCCCGTGCTGTACCTGTCCTGGGAGTGTTTGATGGGGACAGTGAAGAGGGAGCTTTACTCTGTATCTAACCCCGTGCTGTACCTGTCCTGGGAGTGTTTGATGGGGGACAGTGTAGAGGGAGCTTTACTCTGTATCTAACCCCGTGCTGTACCTGTCCTGGGAGTGTTTGATGGGGACAGTGAAGAGGGAGCTTTACTCTGTATCTAACCCCGTGCTGTACCTGTCCTGGGAGTGTTTGATGGGGACAGTGAAGAGGGAGCTTTACTCTGTATCTAACCCCGTGCTGTACCTGTCCTGTGGGTGTTTGATGGGGGACAGTGTAGAGGGAGCTTTACTCTGTATCTAACCCCGTGCTGTACCTGTCCTGGGAGTGTTTGATGGGGACAGTGAAGAGGGAGCTTTACGCTGTATCTAACCCCGTGCTGTACCTGTCCTGGGAGTGTTTGATGGGACAGTGTAGAGGGAGCTTTAAACTGTAACTAACCCCGTGCTGTACCTGTCCTGGGAGTGTTTGATGGGACAGTGTAGAGGGAGCTTTACTCTGTAGGTAACCCCTTGCTGTACCTGTCCTGGGAGTGTTTGATGGGGGACAGTGTAGAGGGAGCTTTACTCTGTATCTAACCCCGTGCTGTACCTGTCCTGGGAGTGTTTGATGGGGGACAGTGTAGAGGGAGCTTTACTCTGTATCTAACCCCGTGATGTACCTGTCCTGGGAGTGTTTGATGGGGGACAGTGTAGAGGGAGCTTTACTCTGTATCTAACCCCATGCTGTACCTGTCCTGGGAGTGTTTGATGGGGGCAGTGTAGTGGGAGCTTTACTCTGTATCTAACCCCGTGCTGTACCTGTCCTGGGAGTGTTTGATGGGGACAGTGTAGAGGGAGCTTTACTCTGTATCTACTCCCGTGCTGTACCTGTCCTGGGAGAGTTTGATGGGGACAGTGACGAGGGAGCTTTACTCTGTATCTAACCCCGTGCTGTACCTGTCCTGCGAGTGTTTGATGGGTGACAGTGCAGAGGGAGCTTTACTCTGTATCTAATCCCGTGCTGTACCTGTCCTGGGAGTGTTTGATGGGGACAGTGTAGAGGGAGCTTTACTCTGTATCTAACCCCGTGCTGTACCTGTCCTGGGAGTGTTTGATGGGTGACAGTGTAGAGGGAGCTTTACTCTGTATCTCACCCCGTGCTGTACCTGTCCTGGGGGTGTTTGATGGGGACAGTGATGAGGGAGCTTTACTCTGTAACTAACCCCGTGCTGTACCTGTCCTGGGAGTGTTTGATGGGGACAGTGTAGAGGGAGCTTTACTCTGTATCTAACCCCGTGCTGTACCTGCCCTGGGAGTGTTTGATGGGGACAGTGTAGAGGGAGCTTTACTCTGTATCTACTCCCGTGCTGTACCTGTCCTGGGAGAGTTTGATGGGGACAGTGACGAGGGAGCTTTACTCTGTATCTAACCCCGTGCTGTACCTGTCCTGCGAGTGTTTGATGGGTGACAGTGCAGAGGGAGCTTTACTCTGTATCTAACCCCGTGCTGTACCTGTCCTGGGAGTGTTTGATGGGGACAGTGTAGAGGGAGCTTTACTCTGTATCTAACCCCGTGCTGTACCTGTCCTGGGAGTGTTTGATGGGTGACAGTGTAGAGGGAGCTTTACTCTGTATCTAACCCCGTGCTGTACCTGTCCTGGGGGTGTTTGATGGGGACAGTGATGAGGGAGCTTTACTCTGTAACTAACCCCGTGCTGTACCTGTCCTGGGAGTGTTTGATGGGGACAGTTTAGAGGGAGCTTTACTCTGTAACTAACCCCGTGCTGTATCTGTCCTGGGAGTGTTTGATGGGGACAGTGTAGAGGGAGCTTTACTCTGTATCTAACCCGTGCTGTACCTGTCCTGGGAGTGTTTGATGGGGGACAGTCAAGAGTTGCTAAGATGTCTGAGACTGAGGTACTGAAACCTCTACTGAAGTCAATTAAAAGTTATTTATGTGGAACGGAACATTCTGATCTCAAGTGCAGTGAAATGTTTAGTCTTCAAACAGCTAGCCACTTACTTCTGGGCAAAGTGAAGTAGCCCTGAGGCGATGGGTCCCAGCATTTGGCAACTGTTAAAATGATTGGCCTTAAAAAGAAATGGAAAAACATGCAGATTAATATCGGACAAAGTACAGAAGCTTTAAAGTGAGGGAAACACATCACAGAGCACTTTGGGGAGGCGGAGGGAGATCTCGCAGTCGTGCCCATATCTGCTTCAACAAGGGTTCATAGAATCCCTACAGTGCAGGAGGCCATTCAGCCCATCGAGTCTGCACTGACTCACTGATAGACAGCACCATACCCAGACCCTATCCCCGTAACCCCATCTATTTACCTATTCATCCACTTAACCTGCACATCTTTGGACACGAAGGGGCAATTTAGCATGGCCAATCCCCCTAACCTACACATCTTTGGACACTAAGGGGCAATTTAGCATGGCCAATCCCCCTAACCTACACATCTTTGGACACGAAGGGGCAATTTAGCATGGCCAATCCCCCTAACCTACACATCTTTGGACACTAAGGGGCAATTTAGCATGGCCAATCCCCCTAACCTACACATCTTTGGACACGAAGGGGCAATTTAGCATGGCCAATCCCCCTAACCTACACATCTTTGGACACTAAGGGACAATTCAGCTGTGCCACCCAGCCGGGAATGGAACCCGGGTCCCTGGCGCTGTGAGGCAGCAGTGCTAACCACTGTGCCACCCAGCCGGGAATGGAACCCGGGTCCCTGGCGCTGTGAGGCAGCAGTGCTAACCCGCTGTGCCACCCAGCCGGGAATGGAACCCGGGTCCCCGGCGCTGTGAGGCAGCAGTGCTAACCCGCTGTGCCACCCAGCCGGGAATGGAACCCGGGTCCCCGGCGCTGTGAGGCAGCAGTGCTAACCCGCTGTGCCACCCAGCCGGGAATGGAACCCGGGTCCCCGGCGCTGTGAGGCAGCAGCGCTAACCCGCTGTGCCACGGTGCCACCCTATTTACTTTAACCAATCAAATTGCCCCCTAATCTTCAGTTCACGGCAACACAAGAGGAGGCAGAATCTGTCATTATAATTTAACGGTCTCAGGCCTGGTACCACCCTTGTACATCAGCATGGCACCCGCGCCAAGGCCAGTAACTACAACTATCGTCACAATCCACATTGGCAGACATGTGGTCAGTGGGCTCGCTGGGGGGAGAGAGAGAGAGAGAGAGAAAGGGGAACAAATGATTGAGCGGTCGGGAGGCGATGGAACTTACCCGGGCTTGTGAACGATCTCCCTCAGAACCCGCACAGCGTCGTCGTTGCTCATGTTCTCAAAGTTTATATCATTTACCTGAGGGGCAGAAAGGGAGCTGGAGTGAGCGATGCAGGAGGAATCCAATCCAAAGCAGCCAGTCACATAACCATTCGACAGCTGACAAAGGGATGCCGACACTTTACAACAATACAGCCCTGGACACACAGCGACAAGACCCCCAGTGAATCACCCACACTGTCTACAGCTTGGAAAAGGTGGGGTTAGCATTGACCTTTGACACGGTACCGCGCGGTAGGTTGTTGCATGAAGTTAAATCTCACGGGATTCAGGGTGAGGGATCTAAATAGGATTTATAATCACCTAGAAAGGAATAATTCGATTAGGGATAGTCAGCACGGTTTTGTGAAGGGTAGGTCGTGCCTCACAAACCTTATTGAGTTCTTTGAGAAGGTGACCAAAGAGGTGGATGAGGGTAAAGCGGTTGATGTGGTGTATGTGGATTTCAGTAAAGCGTTTGATAAGATTCCCCACGGTAAGCTATTGCAGAAAATACGGACACATGGGATTGAGGGTGATTTAGTGGTTTGGATCAGGAATTGGCTAGCTGGAAGAAAACAAAGGGTGGTGGTTGATGGGAAATATTCATCCTGGAGTTCAGTTACTAGTGGTGTACCGCAAGGATCTGTTTTGGGGCCACTGCTGTTTGTCATTTTTATCAATGACTTGGATGAGGGCGTGGAAGGATGGATTAGTAAATTTGCGGATGACACTAAAGTCGGTGGAGTTGTAGACAGTGCGGAGGGAAGTGGCAGGTTACAGAGGGACATAGAAAAGCTGCAGAGCTGGGCTGAGAGGTGGCAAATGGAGTTTAATGCGGAAAAGTGTGAGGTGATTCACTTTGGAAGGAGTAACAGGAATACAGAGTACTGGGCTAATGGTAAGATACTTGGTAGTGTGGATGAACAGAGAGATCTGGGTGTCCATGTGCATAGATCCCTGAAAGTTGGCACCCAGGTTGACAGGGTTGTTAAGGAGGCGTACGGTGCGTTAGCTTTTATTGGTAGAGGGATTGAGTTTCGGAGCCAGGAGGTCATGCTGCAACTGTACAAAACTCTGGTGCGGCCGCATTTGGAGTATTGCGTACAGTTCTGGTCGCCGTATTATAGGAAAGATGTGGAAGTGTTGGAAAGGGTGCAGAGGAGATTTACCAGGATGTTGCCTGGTATGGTGGGAAAATCTATGAGGAAAGGCTGAGGGGCTTGAGGTTGTTTTCGTTAGAGAGAAGAAGGTTAAGAGGTGACTTCATAGAGGCATACAAGATGATCAGAGGATTAGATAGGGTGGATAGTGAGTCTTTTTCCTCGGATGGTGTTGGCTAGCACGAGGGGACATAGCTTTAAATTGAGGGGTGCTAGATATAGGACAGATGTCAGAGGTAGGTTCTTTACTCAGAGAGTAGTAAAGGCGTGGAATGCCCTGCCTGCAGCAGTGGTGGACTCGTCAACGTTGAGAGCGTTCAAGTGGTTATTGGATAAACATATGGATGATATTGGAATAGTGTAGATTAGGGGGGGCTTTAGATTAGTTCCACTGGTCGGCGCAACATCGAGGGCCGAAGGGCCTGTACTGCGCTGTAATGTTCTATGTTCTAGATGGATACAAAATTGGCTTCTTGACAGAAGCCAGAGGGTGGTTGTAGAGAGTTGTTTTTCAAACTGGAGGCCTGTGACCAGCGGTGTGCCTCGGGGATCAGTGCAGGGCCCACTGTTATTTGTCATTTATATTAATGATTTGGATGAGAATATAGGAGGCGTGGATAGCAAGTTTGCAGATGACACCAAGATTGGTGGCATGGTGGACAGCGAGGAAAGTTATCTCCGATTGCAACGGGATCTTGATCAATTGGGCCAGTGGGCTGACGAATGGCAGATGGAGTTTAATTTAGACAAATGCGAGGTGATGCATTTTGGTAGATTGAACCAGGGCAGGATTTACTCAGTTAATGGTAGGACATTGGGGAGAGTTACAGAACAAAGAGATCTAGGGGTACAGGTTCATAGCTCCTTGAAAGTGGAGTCACAGGTGGACAGAGTGGTGAAGAAGGCATTCGGCATGCTTGGTTTCATCGGTCAGAACATTGAATACAGGAGTTGGGACGTCTTGTTGAAGTTGTACAAAACATTGGTAAGGCCACATTTGGAATACTGTGTACTGTTCTGGTCATCCTGTTATAGAAAGGATATTATTAAACTAGAAAGAGTGCAGAAAAGATTTACTAGGATGCTACTGGGACTTGATGGATTGCATTATAAGGAGAGGCTGAATAGACTGGGACTTTTTTCTCTGGAACGCAGGAGGCTGAGGGGTGACCTTATAGAGGTCCATAAAATAATGAGGGGCACAGATCAGCCAGATAGTCAATATCTTTTCCCAAAGGTAGGGGAGTCTAAAACTAGAGGGCATAGGTTTAAGGTGAGAGGGGAGAGATACAAAAGGGTCCAGAGGGGCACTTTTTTCACACAGAGGGTGGTGAGTGTCTGGAACAAGCTGCCAGAGGTAGTAGTAGAGGCGGCTACAATTTTATCTTTTAAAATGCATTTAGATAGTTACATGGGTACGATGGGGTATAGAGGGATATGGGCCAAATGCGGGCAATTGGGATTAGCTTAGGGGTTTTAAAAAAAAAAAGGGCGGCATGGACAAGTTGGGCCGAAGGGCCTGTTTCCATGCTGTAAACCTCTGTGACTGGACCAGTTACACAGAAACTGTGGCCAGAGGCTGGAAATCCTGCGGAGAGTAACTCACCTCCTGACTCCCCAATGCCTGTCCACCATTTACAAGGCACAAGTCAGGAGTCTTGGCGGAATGCTCTTGGCTGGATAATCAAGCCCCAACAACTCGCAAAATGTGACACCGCCCTGGACAAAGCAGTCCCATCCACACCTTCAACATTCACTCCCGCCACCACCAACACGCAGTGGCAGCGTTGCAGCAACTCACCAAGGCTCCTTCGACAGCACCTTCTAAACCTAGACCATCTAGAAGCACAAGGGGGTGCCAATGTTGCTGCTCCCCTTCTCACAGAAATATTTTTGTGCACCCCACAGACAATGAACAGTGCAGCACAGGGACAGGCCCTTCGGCCCTCCAAGCCTGTGCTGGTCATGATGCTCTAACTAAACTAAACAATAAACCTTCTGCCCTGACTCGGTCCGTATCCCTCCATTCCCTCCCTATTCATGGACCCATCCAGATGCCTCTTAAGTGTTGCTAATGTGCCCGCTTCCACCACCTCCTCTGGCAGCGCGTTCCAGGCACCCACCACTCTCTGCGTGAAAAACCTCCCCCGGCACATCTCCCTTAAACTTTCCCCTTCGCACCTTGAACCTGCGCCCCCCCACCTTGTAATTGACACTGCCACCCTGGGGAAAAGCCACCACCCATTCGATGCCTCTCACATTTGGCAGACCTCCTTCAGGTGGCCTCGAAGCCTCCGTCTTTCCAGTGAAAAGTAGGGGAGTGGGTGGGGAGGAGGTAATGGGTTAGAGGGGGGCTGTCGGGTGTTTGGAGTGGATGGTCAGGTGACTGGGGTAGTTGGCTGGTTAGTGGGGGGGAGGAGGGGCGTAGTCCAGTAGTTAGCTGGGGGAATGGTCAGTTATGTAGTTTCCCTGATGTTAGACCAGAACTTAATCTGTCTCATAGTTTCCTGGGTAAGATACACATAATGGCACTTGGAGGAGACTTGGAGACACAAACAGGCCGAGAGAGGGAGATGGGCGCACGGGCAGAGGGGCGCACGGGCAGAGGGGCGCACGGGCAGAGGGGCGGACGGGCAGAGGGGCGGACGGGCAGAGGGGCGGACGGGCAGAGGGGCGGACGGGCAGAGGGGCGGACGGGCAGAGGGGCGGACGGGCAGAGGGGCGGACGGGCAGAGGGGCGGACGGGCAGAGGGGCGGACGGGCAGAGGGGCGGACGGGCAGAGGGGCGGACGGGCAGAGGGGCGCACGGGCAGAGGGGCGCACGGGCAGAGGGGCGCACGGGCAGAGGGGCGCACGGGCAGAGGGGCGCACGGGCAGAGGGGCGCACGGGCAGAGGGGCGCACGGGCAGAGGGGCGCACGGGCAGAGGGGCGCACGGGCAGAGGGGCGCACGGGCAGAGGGGCGCACGGGCAGAGGGGCGCACGGGCAGAGGGGCGCACGGGCAGAGGGGCGCACGGGCAGAGGGGCGCACGGGCAGAGGGGCGCACGGGCAGAGGGGCGCACGGGCAGAGGGGCGCACGGGCAGAGGGGCGCACGGGCAGAGGGGCGCACGGGCAGAGGGGCGCACGGGCAGAGGGGCGCACGGGCAGAGGGGCGCACGGGCAGAGGGGCGCACGGGCAGAGGGGCGCACGGGCAGAGGGGCGCACGGGCAGAGGGGCGCACGGGCAGAGGGGCGCACAGACAGAGGGGCGCACAGACAGAGGGGCGCACAGACAGAGGGGCGCACAGACAGAGGGGCGCACAGACAGAGGGGCGCACAGACAGAGGGACGCACAGACAGAGGGACGCACAGACAGAGGGACGCACAGACAGAGGGACGCACAGACAGAGGGACGCACAGACAGAGGGACGCACAGACAGAGGGACGCACAGACAGAGGGACGCACAGACAGAGGGACGCACAGACAGAGGGACGCACAGACAGAGGGACGCACAGACAGAGGGACGCACAGACAGAGGGACGCACAGACAGAGGGACGCACAGACAGAGGGACGCACAGACAGAGGGACGCACAGACAGAGGGACGCACAGACAGAGGGACGCACAGACAGAGGGACGCACAGACAGAGGGACGCACAGACAGAGGGACGCACAGACAGAGGGACGCACAGACAGAGGGACGCACAGACAGAGGGACGCACAGACAGAGGGACGCACAGACAGAGGGACGCACAGACAGAGGGACGCACAGACAGAGGGACGCACAGACAGAGGGACGCACAGACAGAGGGACGCACAGACAGAGGGACGCACAGACAGAGGGACGCACAGACAGAGGGACGCACAGACAGAGGGACGCACAGACAGAGGGACGCACAGACAGAGGGACGCACAGACAGAGGGACGCACAGACAGAGGGACGCACAGACAGAGGGACGCACAGACAGAGGGACGCACAGACAGAGGGACGCACAGACAGAGGGACGCACAGACAGAGGGACGCACAGACAGAGGGACGCACAGACAGAGGGACGCACAGACAGAGGGACGCACAGACAGAGAGACCGACGCTCTGACAGAATGTGGATTTGTCTTTGAGCTTCACTGGTTATGGTGTTGCTTGCGCTTACCTGTAACAGCATGTCACCCGGTTCAATCCTCCCATCTGCTGCCACTGCTCCTCCTTTCATTATCGACCCGATGTAAATCCCTCCGTCCCCTCGCTCGTTGCTCTGGCCAACGATACTGATGCCCAGAAAGTTGTATTTTTCTAGAGTTGAAGGAATCGCAGTCAGTACAGTGTTTCTCTGATGGTGGGGACAGGGTTTGAGATAAACAACTGCGATTGCTGTGTTTGACTTATTGCATCTCTCTCAGCAACATGGGGTGACTCCTCATCCCAAGAATCGATTTAGTGAATCGTCACAACCGTCTCCCGACGCCAGTAGGTTCTTAAATATGGAGACCAAACCTGCAGGCGGTACTCCAGATGTGCTTTGTCACAAGGTCCCTGTGCTGTGCGAGGAAACTCCGGCTTCTCCAGGGAACTGCAGCCGAGAACACTAAGGGACAATTTAGCATGGCCAATCCACCTAACCTGCACATCTTTGGACTGTGGGAGGAAACTGGAGCACCCGGAGAAAACCCACGCAGACACGGGGGGAGGACGTGCAGACTCCGCAGACAGGGAATTGAACCTGGGTCCCTGGCGCTGTGAGGCAGCAGTCCTACCTTCCCCAAAGCCACCACATCCTTCTGGTAGCGTGGCGACCAGATCTGAACGCAGTATTCCAAAAGTGCCCTTACCAAAGCTATGGGGTGATTCCCCCATCGAACGTGCAAGACTCTAGAAGGGGTTTGAAATAGCAGGCAGTGTGAGGTTGCTCTGCCCCGAGGGGGAATCTCGAATACAGGGGGCATAGTCTCAGAGTAAAGGGGCTCATCACGCTTTCTGACTGAGAGGAGTTGGAATTCTCTCTCCCAGAGACTTTTAGGTGCTCCATCATTGAATTTGGAAACAAATACAGGAACAGAGGGATTTTTAGTATCTCGGGGAATCGAGGGATATAGGGAACAGGCGGGGGAGTACAGAGACACTGCCTCAGCCAAGATCAGCCAGGACTGACGGGCAGTATGGCCTACTCCTGCTCCTGTTTATAAGGAGAGGCTGGATAGACTGGGACATTTTTCCCTGGAGAGTAGGAGGCGGAGGGGTGATCTTATAGAGGTCTATAAAATAATGAGGGGCACAGATCAGCTAGATAGTCAATATCTTTTCCCAAAGGTAGGGGAGTCTAAAACTAGAGGGCATAGGTTTAAGGTGAGAGGGGAGAGATACATAGAAATCATAGAATCCCTACAGTGCAGAAAGAGGCCATTTGGCCCATCGAGTCTGCACCGACCACAATCCCACCCAGGCCCTACCCCCACATATTTGCCCCGCTAATCCCTCTAACCTACGCATCTCAGGACATTAAGGGGCAATTTTTAGCATGGCCAATCAACCTAACCCGCACATCTTTGGACTGTGGGAGGAAACCGGAGCACCCGGAGGAAACCCACGCGGACACGAGGAGAATGTGCAAACTCCACACAGACAGTGACCCAAGCCGGGAGTCAAACCCAGGTCCCTGGAGCTGTGAGGCAGCAGTGCTAACCACTGTGCTAGAAAGGGTCCAGAGGAGCAATCCTTTCACACAGAGGGTGGTGAGTGCCTGGAACGAGCTGCCAGAGGTAGTAGTGGAGGCGGGTACAATTTTGTCTTTTAAAAAGCATTTCGACAGTTCCATGGGTACGATGGGTAGAGAGGGATATGGGCCAAACGCGGGCAATTGGAATTAGCTTAGTGGTTAAAAACAGGCCAGCACGGACAGGTTGGGCTGAAGGGCCTGTTTCCATGCTGTAAACCTCTGAGTCTATATTGCTTGTGTCAGGGCCACTCGAGCCCTGCAGGTTCATTGCTGTGGGACACACTTACCCATGTTCAGTGTGACGGTGATGATGTTCAGCGACATGGTCGAGTCTGTGACGCTGCTAAATGACGAGGCCTGAGAGGAATTAAACAGAAAAACTGCATCAGAGACACGTTACTGCAGACTGACAGTCTCCCCCCAATCCCTAACCGCCCCCCGACCAATCTCTAACCCCCCACACCCCCAATCCCTAACCCCCTCGCCCCCAATCCCTAACCCCCCCACCCCCAATCTCTAACCCCCCCCGGCCCCAATCCCTAACACCCCCCCCCCCGCCAATCCCTAACCCCCCACACCCCCAATCCCTAACCCCCCCCGCCCCCAATCCCTAACCCCCCCACCCCCAATCTCTAACCCCCCCCACGCCCCCAATCCCTAACCCCCCCGCCCCCACTCTCTAAACCCCCCATGCCCCCAATCCCTAACCCCCACTCTCTAAAGCCCCACCCCCAATCTCTAAACCCCCCACCCCCAATCTCTAACCCCCCCGCCCCCAATCCCTAACCCCCCCCGGCCCCAATCTCTCACCCCCCCACCCCCAATCTCTCACCCCCCTGCCCCCAAATCTCTAAACCCCCCCTGCCCCCAAATCTCTTACCCCCCGCCCCCCAATCTCTAACACCCCCCCGCCCCCAATCTCTAACCCACCCCGCCCCCAATCTCTAACGCCCCCCGCCCCCAATCTCTAACCCCCCCACCCCCAATCTCTAACCCGCTCCCCGCCCCCAATCCCAAGAATCTCTGCCCCACAAGATGCCAATTTTTACGAGAATACACAGCCTCGCGGCGCCAGGGAACCGGATTCGATTCCCGGCTCGGGTCACTGTCTGTGTGGAGACTGCACATTCTCCCCGTGTCTGCGTGGGTTTCCTCCGGGTGCTGCGGTTTCCTCCCACAGTCCGAAAGATGTGCTGGTTAGGTACATTGACCCGAACAGGCGCCGGAGTGTGGCGACTAGGGGGCTTTCACAGTAACTTTGTTGCAGTGTTAATGTAAGCCTTACTTGTGACTAATAAATAAGCTTTACTTTACTCTAGGTTAGGTGGATTGGCCATGCTAAATTGCCCCTTAGTGTCCAAAGATGTGCAGGTTAGGTGGATTGGCCACGATCAATGAGCAGTGTTATGGGGATAGAGAAAAGTGCTCTCTTGGAGGGTCAGTGCAACTCGAAAGGGCTGAACAGCCTCCTTTCTGCACTGTAGGGATTTTACATTCAGTGCACCCCCCCGGTGCCTCATCCAAGTGGCTACTGCAGACACTGAGATGCCCATCTAAAGTAAAGTTTATTTATTAATCACAAGTAGGCTTACATTAACACTGCAATGAAGTTACTGTGAAAATCCCCCTAGTCGCCACAGTCCGGCGCCTGTTCGGGTAACACGGAGGGAGAATTTAGCACGGCCAATGCACCCTAACCAGCACGTCTTTCCGACTGTGGGAGGAAACCGGAGCACCCGGAGGAAACCCACGCAGACACAGGGGAGAACGTGCAAACTCCACACAGACAGTGACCCAAGCCGGGAATCGAACCCGGGTCCCTGGCGCTGTGAGGCAGCAGTGCTAACCCACTGTGCCACCCCACTGAGTGTCTCGTTCGGCCATTTCAGAGGGCAGTTGAGTCAACCACATTGGCTGCGACTCTGGAGTCACATGTAGGCCAGACCGGGGTAAGGACGGCAGATTTCCTTCCCTAAAGGGAACCAGATGGGTTTTTCCGACAATGGGTTGATTCTTAATCCCAGATATTTTTTATCGAATTCCACCGTCTGCCGTGGCGGGATTCGAACCCGGGTCCCCCAGAACATGAGCTGAGTTTCTGGATTAATAGTCTGGCGATAATACCACGAGGTGGACGGAGAGAAGGGAGGAACAAGTTGCGGACGCGACCACTCGGGTGTTCAGTCAGGGAAAAGCCAAGCAGGACAGAGTTCCCACTCTCATCAAGAACTACTCTTGTTGGTAATTTTACCACACCCATTTCCCCCTCACTCACTCCATGTTTCTCACGATGGAGAACATTGCATCTTCTTTAAAAATGCAGCGAGTTGTTGTGATCTGGGAGGCGCTGCCACAAGGACGGTGGAAGCAGATTCAGTCGGAATTTTCGAATGGGGCAATTGGATAAATATTTGAAGGGGAAATGTCTGCAGGGCTGTGGGGGAAGAACGGGGGGTGGTGGTGTGGAATGGGACTCATTGGTTCACGCTTTCAGAGCCTGCTGTGCCTTTGCTTCTGTGCCTGGATGCTGCTTTCTGTGGCAGGGCAGGGGGGAAGGAACACGGGTTAAAAATGCGCCTCATTAATTCGGGCTGTTTCTCAGAAGACTGAAGGAAATTTGCCACGTCCGCGACGAATCCCACCAACGTTTACAGATGCACCATGGAAAGCATTCTTTCCGGGCGGCACGGTAGCACAGTGGTTAGCACTGCTGCTTCACAGCTCCAGGGTCCCCGGGTTCGATTCCCGGCTCGGGTCACTGTCTGTGTGGAGTTTGCACATTCTCCTCGTGTCTGCGTGGGTTTCCTCCGGGTGCTCCGGTTTCCTCCCACAGTCCAAAGATGTGCGGGTTAGGTTGATTGGCCAGGTTAAAAATTGCCCCTTAGAGTCCTGGGATGTATAGGTTAGAGGGATTAGTGGGTAAAATATGTGGGGGTAGGGCCTGGGTGGGATTGTGGTCGGTGCAGACTCGATGGGCCGAATGGCCTCCTTCTGCACTGTAGGGTTTCTATGATTTCTATGGTTGTATCACAGCTTGGTATGGGGCTCCTGCTCTGCCCCAAGACCGCAAGGAACTACAAAAGATTGTGAATGTGGACCAATCCATCACGCAAACCAGCCTCCCGTCTGTCAAAGACTATTTCCTCGGGTGGATGGAGCTATTACAAGGGGGCATAACTATAGGGTTCGTGGTGGGAGATACAGGAAGGAGATCAGAGGTAGGTTCTTTACGCAGAGAGTGGTTGGGGTGTGGAATGGACTGCCTGCAGTGATAGTGGAGTCAGACACTTTAGGAACATTTAAGCGGTTATTGGATAGGCACATGGAGCACACCAGGATGATAGGGAGTGGGATAGCTTGATCTTGGTTTCAGATAAAGCTCGGCACAACATCATGGGCCGAAGGGCCTGTTCTGTGCTGTACTGTTCTATGTTCTTAACTCTGTCTACACTTCCCGCTGCCTCGGCAAAGCAGCCAGCATAATCAAGGAACCCCCCCCCCACGCGCCCCGGACATTCTCTCTGTAACCTTCTTCCGTCGGGAAAAAGACACAAAAGTCTGAGGTCACGAACCAACCGACTCAAGAACAGCTTCTTCCCTGCTGCTGTCAGACGTTTGAATGGACCTACCTCGCATTAAGTTGATCTTTCTCCACACCCTAGCTATGACTGTAACACTACATTCTGCACTTCCCTTCTCTATGAATGGTATGCTTTATCTGTATAGTGCGCAGGGAACAATACTTTTGACTGTATACTAATACTGGGCGGCACAGTGGTTAGCGCTGCTGCCTCACAGCGCCAGAGACCTGGGTTCGATTCCCGGCCTCAGGTCACTGTCTGTGGGAAGTTTGCACGTTCTCCCCGTGTCTGCGTGGGTTTCCTCCGGGTGCTCCGGTTTCCTCCCACAGTCTGAAAGACGTGCTGGTTAGGGTGCATTGGCCGTGCTAAATTCCCCCTCCAGTGTTACCCGAACAGGCGCCAGAGTGTGGCGATCAGGGGATCTTCACAGTAACTTCATTGCAGTGTTAATGTAAGCCTTACTTGTGACGCTGAAAAATAAACTTTAATACATGTGACAATAATAAATCAAATCAACGATCGGAATGTTACAATTCTAGGATGCGGGGATGGGATGCACGGCCGGGATGCAGGGATGGGGTGTGGGGCGAGGGGACGGGGCGAGGGGACGGGGCGCAGAGCCTGTAAATCCCGAGGGACGGAGACTCGAGAGTCCAATGTTCCCGCTCGTTTACACTAGGTTTTTGTGATTCCAGAGACAGGAAAGGCAGCCCCTTGTTACTAAACCCAACAACGGAGCGGGCGACAGCGCTCTTACACGCTCGAGCCGCGGGGGTCGCTGCTTCCGTCTGCGCCGGTGACGTTTCAGGATCCGGGAGGAGTTGCTTTGCTCAGTGGAGCTGCTGAATCTGGAGAGGAAAATGAAAAGATGGATAAAACATCTGGACGAAACCCAGCGCTGTCTGCCCTCCCGGCGCCTGGTGAAGGTCCTGCCCTCCCCGCAGTCCTCCCCGGTGAAGGTCCTGCCCTCCCCGCAGTCCTCCCCGGTGAAGGTCCTGCCCTCCCCGGTGAAGGTCCTGCCCTCCCCGCGGCCCTCCCCGGTGAAGGTCCTGCCCTCCCCGCGGCCCTCCCCGGTGAAGGTCCTGCCCTCCCCGCAGTCCTCCCCGGTGAAGGTCCTGCCCTCCCCGCAGTCCTCCCCGGTGAAGGTCCTGCCCTCCCCGCGGCCCTCCCCGCGGCCCTCCCCGGTGAAGGTCCTGCCCTCCCCGCGGCCCTCCCCGGTGAAGGTCGCCGCAATCAGCTTGCTGCAGAGTGGCTTTTCTAGAATAAAAAACTAATTAAGCAGGAGTGGGCTATTTGGCCCCTCGAGCCTGCTCCACCGTAACATGACCACAGCTGACCTCAACTCCACTTTCCTGCCGACCCCCATTAACCCCCCGACCCCCACCCACTCCCCTGTTGTTCAGAAATCTGTCCAGCTCAACCTTAAATATGAGCCTCCACTGCTCTGTGGGGAACCGCGGAAAAGCTACAACGCGGAAGGAGGCCATTCGGCCCATCCTGTCCACACCAGCCCAAGGACAACCAGGTGGCCTCTCTAATCCCTCCTTCCTGTACCTGGCCCATAACCCTGTAGCTTACAGCACTTAAGGTGCCCGTCCAGGAACGGTGGCACAGTGGGTTAGCACTGCTGCCTCACAGCGCCAGGCAGCCGGGTTCGATTCCCGGCTCAGGTCGCTGTCTGTGTGGAGTTCCCCCGCCGCGTCTGCGTGGGTTTCCTCCGGGTGCTCCGGTTTCCTCCCACAGTCTGAAAGGCGTGTTTGGTTCGGGTGCGTTGACCCGAACAGGCGCCGGAGTGTGGCGACAAGGCGACTTTCACAGTAACTTCAAAGCTTTGTTAACGTGAGCCTTACTTATGACTAATAAATAAATCTTAAAAACAAACTTGTTAGAAAAGAGTTTAGGGTCTCCACCACCAAATCGGGCAGCGAATTCCAGACACCCTCTGCGTAAAAAAGTTCTTCCGCACATCCCCCGCTACACCTACTGCCACTTATCCAGAATCTGTCTCCCCCGGTTCCAGAATTCCCCACCCAGAGAAACAATGTTATCCTGTCCACTCTATCTCGTCTCCTCAATGTGGTCACCCCTCAGCCTTCTCTGTTCCAAGGAAAATAACCCCAGCCTCCGCAATCTCTCCCCGTGGCTACACTTTTCTAGCCCTTGATGGTAGTCAAGACAAAGGTTAGTATTCTACAACAAATGTACAATTTTCTCCAAGACGCAAAAACCCAACAGGAAAGGCCAATCAATTCTGGTCAACAAAACAAGTTAAGAGATCACATTTGGTCAAAAGAGAAATGGTTGAGGAGGTGGCCAGCCCCAGGGTCGAGAGCAATTTAGAATCCAGGAAAGCAAGGCCAAGGAAATGACAAAAGGGGAGAGAGAGTGAATGGTAATACAAGCTGGAGAGAAACAAAGGCAAACTGTCAAGATTCTTTCGGTATGTGAACAGGAAAAGCGTCACAAGGACAAATGTGAGCCCGTTACAGGCGGAGAAGACAGGAGAATTCTGAAATGCGGAACAGGGAGAAACTAAGCAACTAATATGTGTCTTTATTCTGTTTCAGAGAAAAGCTCCCAGGGAACCAAGAGACAGCACTTGAAAAATTAACTGGATTGGAGGTTGGCAAATCTCCTGGACTTGATGAGGTGCTTGCAAGCAGCGTGCATGAAGATTCGGAGAAACACGGTGTCGCAGTGGTTAGCACTGCTGCCTCACAGGGATCCGGGTTTGATTCTAACCTTGGGTCACTGTCTGTGTGGAGTCTACACATTCTCCCCGTGTCTGCGTGGGTTTCCTCCGGGTGCTCCGGTTTCCTCCCACACTCCAAAGATGTGCAGGTTAGGTGGATTGGCCATGCTAAATTGCCCCTCAGTGTCCAAAGATGTGGTTAGGTGGGTTGGCCATGCTAAATTGCCCCTCAGTGTCCAAAGATGTGGTTAGGTGGATTGGCCATGCTAAATTGCCCCTCAGTGTCCAAAGATGTGGTTAGGTGGATTGGCCATGCTAAATTGCCCCTTAGTATCCAAAGACGTGGTTAGGTGGATTGGCCATGCTAAATTGCCCCTCAGTGTCCAAAGATGTGCGGGTTAGGTGGATTGGCCATGCTAAATTGCCCCTTAGTGTCAGGGGTTAGCAGGGTAAATACATGGGGTTATGGGGATAGGGCCCGGGTGGGATTGTGGTCAGTACAGACTCGATGGGCCGAATGGCCTCCTCCTGCACTGTAGGGATTCTATGAAAGTCAGATAAAGCAGTGACAGTAGCTGATAAAATGGAGGGAAACCCAGTAACAGAGCAAGAGGGCCAGACAGAACAAAATGGGAGACAGGGAACACTTCCTCTCTCAGAGGGCAAATAGGTTTAGGATGCGAGGGGGTTCGGTGAAGCAGAATGTGAGGAAGAGTTGGCGGGGTCAGAGGAGTACCTGCTTGCTGCATCATCTTCATCTGAATCACAGAAACTGGTTGTTTCTAGTTCGCTGCTCAGGAGAGTGGATGAGCTCTCGTAGCCAGCAAGGTGACGCTCCATCTTTGGGTGCCCATTAACTCTGGGACCTGGAAGAACGTGCAACATGTCACTTTGAAATTGTCACAACAGCCACATGCAAAGCATGCCCCAACCAGACACGCACACAAACATTACAGCGGGGGAGGATAATCGGGAGTACGAGGGTACTTTACCCGCTTCCTGAAAACACGAACTGAGAGAAATATAATATAGAGGGCAGCACGGTTAGCACTGCTGCCTCACTGCACCAGGGAGCCGGGTTCAAATCTGGCCTCGGGTCACTGTCTGTGTGGGGTTTGCACATTCTCTCCACGTCTGCGTGGGTTTCCACCGGGTGCTCCAGTTTCCTCCCACAATCCAAAGATGTGCAGGTTTGGTGGATTGGCCATGCTAAATTGCCCCTTCGTGTCCAAAGATGTGCAGGTTAGGGAGATTGGCCATGCTAAATTGCCCCTTAGTGTCCAAAGATGTGTAGACTGGGAACTGGCCATGCTAAATGTTTAGGGTAATGGGGTTGGGGCGGGGGAGAGGCCTGGGCAAGATACTCTGACGCAGACTCAATGGGCCGGATGGCCGCTTCCTGCACTTTAAGGATTCTATGACTCTAACTCACTATGTGCCAGTGCATTTGATTCAGTTACCAGGTCACTGGGCACTACATCTTCCCCAGGTATCTCCAATGTTGCAACAATGTGAAAGCGGCAGAGGTAGACCATATATATCTGGTCTCCCCCAAAGAGTTAGTTACAAATATTTGCACGTATAGCCAATCTCTCGCTGCCGAGCTTGGTTACAACATTCCCTCGAGGTTCAGCCCCCGCCCCTTGCTCTCACCGTGCTCCATACTCTCTCGCCGCCGAGCTTGGTTACAACATTCCCTCGAGGTTCAGCCCCCGCCCCTTGCTCTCACCGTGCTCCATACTCTCTCGCCGCCGAGGCTTCTCTCTCCGTGAAATTACCACCGATTCCGTCTCCGTCTCATTGTCCAAATTCTCCCGGCTCCCGGTCACGTTGGCACTGCGAGAAGTAGGAAAAGCATTTCAGGGAAAGCCCCACGAGAACAAGACACAGAACTTTACAAATTTGAGGTAATGCATTTTGAAAGGTCTAGTACAGATGGGAAATATACAGTAAATGGCAGAACCCTGAAGAGTACTGATAGGCAGAGGGATCTGGGTGTACAGGTACACAGGTCACTGAAAGTGGCAATGCAGGTGGAGAAGGTAGTCAAGAAGGCATACGGCATGCTTGCCTTCATCGGCCGGGGCATTGAGTTTAAAAATTGGCAAGTCATGTTGTAGCTTTATACAACCTTAGTTAGGCCGCACTTGGAATATAGGGTTCAATTCTGGTCGCCACACTACCAGAAGGATGTGGAGGCTTTGGAGAGGGTACAGAAAAGATTTACCAGGATGTTGCCTGGTATGGAAGGCATTAGCTATGAGGAGAGGTTGGAGAAACTTGGTTTGTTCTCACTGGAATGACAGAGGTTGGGGGGGGCGACCTGATAGAAGTCTACAAGATTATGAGGGGCATGGGCAGAGTGGATAGTCAGAAGCTTTTTCCCCAGGGTGGAAGAGTCAATTACTCGGGGGCACAGGTTTAAGGTGTGAGGGGCAAGGTTTAAAGGAGATGTACGAGGCAAGTTTTTTTACACAGAGGGTGATGGGTGCCTGGAACTCGCTGCCCGGGGAAGGTAGTGGGAGCGGATACGATAGTGAGTTTTAAGGGGCATCTTGATAAATACATGAATAGGATGGGAAAGGAGGGATACGGTCCCCAGAAGGGTAGGGGGTTTTAGTTCAGTCGGGCAGCATGGTCGGTGCAGGCTTGGAGGGCCGAAGGGTCTGTTCCCGTGCTGTAATTTTCTCTGTTCTAACTGTAGCCAAAACAGAAACTGCAAAACAAGGCAGCAGCGCGGGCCGCTGTTCCACGAGTCAGTTCGGGCTTTCAAGAATGAACAGGGTCTCCTCCTGTATCCCTCCACCCAGCTATGCTCTCTTTTTAAGCATCACTCCTCAGTCACAAAGATACATCATATAGGGTCATAGAGGTTTACAGCATGGAAACAGGCCCTTCAGCCCAACTTGTCCATGCCGCCCCTAAGCTGGTCCCAATTGCCCGCATTTGGCCCATATCCCTCTATACCCATCGTACCCATGTAACTGTCTAAATGCTTTTTAAAAGACAAAATTGTACCCGCCTCTACTACTGCCTCTGGCAGCTTGTTCCAGACACTCACCACCCTCTGTGTGAAAAAATTGCCCCTCTGGACCCTTTAGTATCTCTCCCCTCTCACCTTAAACCTATACCCTCTAGTTTTAGACTCCCCTACCTTTGGGAAAAGATATTGACTATCTAGCTGATCTATGCCCCTCATTATTTTATAGACCTCTATAAGATCACCCCTCAGCCTCCTACGCTCCAGAGAAAAAAGTCCCAGTCTACCCAGCCTCTCCTTATAACTCAAACCATCAAATCCCAGTAGCATCCTGGTAAATCTTTTCTGCACTCTTTCTAGTTTAATAATATCCTTTCTATAATAGGGTGACCAGAATTGCACACAGTATTCCAAGTGTGGCCTTACCAATGTCTTGTACAACTTCAACAAGACGCCCCAACTCCTGTATTCAATGTTCTGATCAATGAAACCAAGCATGCCGAATGCCTTCTTCACCACTCTGTCCACCTGTGACTCCACTTTCAAGGAGCTATGAACCTGTACCCCTAGATCTCTCTGTTCTGCAACTCTCCCCAACGCCCTACCATTAACTGAGTAAGTCCTGCCCTGGTTCAATCTACCAAAATGCATCACCTCGCATTTGTCTAAATTAAACTCCATCTGCCATTCGTCAGCCCACTGGCCCAATTGATCAAGATCCCGTTGCAATTGGAGATAACCTTCTTCACTGTGCACTATACCACCAATCTTGGTGTCATCTGCAAACTGACTAACCGTGCCTCCTAAATTCTCATTCAAATCATTAATATAAATGACAAATATTCTAACAGAGTCTCTCCTCCCTCCCGCCAGGTTAAACACGAGGAACCTATACCTCAGCGGCATCGCTTGACAAACTGATGACATTACTCACTGGAAGGATGGAGGCCTTGAGTCGCCAATCCCACCCGTTCGTTCTATCGGCGGGGGCACATCTGCCACGCTGCTAACCGGGTGGGGCGCCGGTTCCGACTGCGTACTTTCGGCGGACACCAACTATGAGGGGGGGCGTGGGGGAAAAAAATCAAGAATGATAAAAGCGTAAAACGACGTATGTGGGCAGGAAGGCAAGAGGGATTGGTTCAAACAACAATCAACCAAAGATTACGATCATTCGGTGTGGCAGCTTTCTGACTAAACATAGAACAAAGAAAATTACAGCACAGGAACAGGCCCTTCGGCCCTCCAAGCCCGCACCGACCATGCTGCCCCGACTGAACTAAAACCCTCTACCCTTCCGGGGACCATATCCCTCTATTCCCATCCTATTCATGTACTCGTCCAGACATCCCTTAGAACTCACCATCGTATCCGCTTCCACTCCCTCCCCCGGCAACGAGTTCCAGGCACCCTCTGTGTAAAAATCTGCCTTGTACATCTCCTAAAGAACTGCACAGGAAAACTCTGCCCGTCGTCAGACTCTCAGCTCAGAGGGGGAGCTGGGTGAACTTATTCATTCGTGGGACATGGGCATCGCTGGTTGATGGGCATTTATTGCCCATCCCTAGTTGCCCCTGGAGGGCAATTAAGAGTCAACCACATTGCTGTGGCTCTGGAGTCACATGTAGGCCAGACCGGGTAAGGACGGCAGATTTCCTTCCCTAAAGGGAACCAGATGGGTTTTTCCGACAATGGGTCATCAGTAGATTCTTAATTCCAGATTTTTTTTTATTGAATTCAAATTCCACCATCTGCCGTGGCGGGGATTCGAACCCGGGTCCCCCAGAACATTAGCTGAGTTTCTGGATTAATAGTCTGGTGATAATACAAGGCCATCGACTCCCCACAAGAGTACTCTGATTAACTGATCTCAAACCATACAACCTTGGTTACAATTGGAAACACTGCTGGGCCAGTGAAGGGGGACAAAGTCAGCAAGGCTGAATACTATCCGGGAACGAACTCCACACCTCTAACGCTGAATAAAGCTTGCGTACGGACATGAAGGTTCAGATGGGCCGCACGTTGGCACAGTGGGTTAGCACTGCTGCCTCACAGTGGGAGGGACCCAGGTTCGATTCCCGGCTTGGGTCACTGTCTGTGTGGAGTCTGCACGTTCTCCCCGTGTCTGCCTGGGTTTCCTCCGGGTGCTCCGGTCTCCTCCCACAGTCTGAAAGATGTGTAGGTTAGGTGGATTGGCCGTGCTAAATTGCTCCTTAGTGTCCGCAGGGCTCTGTATTGGGACCTCTGCTGTTTGTGATTTATATAAACGATCTGGAAGGTGTAACTGGGGTGATCGGTAAGTTTGCGGACGACACGAAAATGGCTGGACTTGCAGATAGTGAGGAACATTGTCAGAGGCTACAGAAGGATATAGATAGGCTGGAAATTTGGGCAAAGAAGTTCCCAAAGTTCAATCCAGATAAATGCGAAGTGATGCATTTTGGTAGAACTAACGTAGGGGGGGAGCTATACGATAAATGGCAGAACCATAAAGGGTGTAGATACGCAGAGGGACCTGGGTGTGCAAGTCCACAGATCCTTGAAGGTGACGTCTCAGGTGGAGAAGGTAGTGAAGAAGGCATATGGCATGCTTGCCTTTATAGGACGGGGTATAGAGTATAAAAGTTGGGGTCTGATGTTGCAGTTGTATGGAACGTTGGTTCGGCCGCATTTGGAATACTGCGCCCAGTTCTGGTCGCCACACTACCAGAAGGACGTGGAGGCTTTAGAGAGAGTGCAGAGGAGGTTTACCAGGATGTTGGCTGGTATGGAAGGGCTTAGTCACGAGGAGAGATTGGGTAAACTGGGGTTGTTCTCACTGGAAAGACGGAGGATGAGGGGTGACCTAATAGAGGTGTATAAAATTATGAAAGGCCTAGATAGGGTGAACGGTGGGAAGCTTTTTCCCAGGTCAGTGGTGACGTTCACGAGGAGTCATAGGTTCAAGGTGAAGAGGGGGAGGTTTAACACGGATATCAGAAGGACGTATTTTACACAGAGGGTGGTGGGGGCCTGGAATGCGCTGCCGGGCAAGGTGGTGGAGGCGGACACACTGGGAACGTTTAAGACTTATCTAGATAGCCACATGAACGGAGTGGGAATGGAGGGATACAAAAGAATGGTTTAGTTTGGACCAGGGAGCAGCGCGGGCTTGGAGGGCCGAAGGGCCTGTTCCTGTGCTGTATTGTTCTTTGTCCAAAGATGCGTAAGTTAGGTGGATTGGACATGCTAAATTTCCCCTTGGTGTCCCAAGATGTGCGGCTTAGGGGGATTGGCCATGCTAAATTGCCCCTTAGTGTCAGGGGGACCAGCAGGGTAAATGTGTGGAGTTATGGGGATAGGGTCTGGGTGGGATTGTGGCCGGTGCAGGCTCGATGGGCCGAATGGCCTCCTTCTGCACTGTAGGGATTCTATGATTTGGCTCGGCTGTCTCCATGCCTGAACAACTTGCCAACTGGGTTCACCGTAAGGGGTGCAGGAAGTCAAAAATGGAAGCCTCTCCCTGCCTTTGAGAGTGGGAGAGAAAATATATTAAAATCTGGTTAGTGGAAAGGGATTGCACTGGTTAGTGCAATAAAATGGAGACGGTACTGTGCCTTTAAGAAATGTATTTTTAAAATCATGCTCTCTGCAGTTTGTAAATCGGCCGTTTGTCTTTTACATTGTGGCACCGGCTGCCTGGTTACAAGTTCTTTTATGGCTGCTTCAATGGTTTAAATGGGGTTTTGTTCATTTTAAATCTGGGCCTAATGCACTTTCTGGGAGCTTACCACATCTTTTTGAACTGCTGTGGGAAGATTGACTGACAGGTCGCGGTCAGTTGGGTCCTTCACAGAGGAATCCAAGGATTCACTTTCAGCTTGTGTTAGAAGCTGTGTGCAATCCACGTTGCGCGGTCTCCCCGTGTCTGCGTGGGTTTCTTCCGGGTGCTCCGGTTTCCTCCCACGGTCCAAACATGTGCGGGTTAGGTGGATTGGCTAGACTTAATTGCTCTTTAGTGTTGGGGAGATTAGCAGGGTAAATAGACAGGGTTACGGCGACAGGGCCTGGGAGGGATTGTTGTCAGTGCAGGCTCGATGGGCCGAATGGGCCTCCTTCTGTACTGTGGGGATTCTATGAATCCAGACTGAAAGACGGTAGTTCTGTGCCTCTTTCCCTGATGCTGGAAGCAGTTTTCTTGTCTCTCTCTCTCTCTCTCTCGAGTGAAAACTCTGCTGTGGGTGGTTTGCTCGCCTGTAACTCGAGGCAAGGGTTGCCTCCGTTTCTTGCTGGCCAAAAGCGAGAAGCCAGCAGTGGTATTCTCTCCACCTCGAGGTCTGCTGACAGTTACAAGGCCGGGAAGTCAGAGTTTCAATTCTCCAACCAAAGGACTAAGTTCCAGCATCACGCGAGCGTTCGTATTTCCTGTGCTAAACCTGGGGGCAGGTGTATGTTTTAGGAGCTGGTTTTGTTGTATTGGAACATTTAGTCGTTAAGATTTGTACAATATCACGATTGGTTTTTTTTTCTTGTTTGTAAGTGATAAAAGCTATTGCGAATTTTCTTTCTGCGTGTCAACTGTATTCTTAAATAAACTTTGAGAGAGCTAGGTCTTTTCTCCTTGGAGAGGCGAAGGATGAGAGGTGACCTGATAGAGGTGTATAAGATGTTGAGGGGTATTGACAGAGTGGATTCTCAGAGGCTTTTACCCAGGGCTGAAATGGTTGCCACGAGAGGTCACAGGTTTAGGGTGCTGGGGAGTAGGTACAGAGGAGATGTTAGGGGTAAGTTTTTCACTCAGAGGGTGGTGGGTGCGTGGAATCGGCTGCCGGTAGTGGTGGTGGAGGCAAACTCGATAGGGTCTTTTAAGAGACTTTTGGATAAGTTGATGGAAGTTAGTGAGATAGAGGGTTATAGGTAAGCCTAGTAGGTAGGGACATGTTTGGCGCAACTTGTGGGCCGAAGGGCCTGTTAGTGCTGTAGCTTTTCTATGTTCTAAAAGCAAAATATTGGACGCAGGAATCTGAAACAAAAACAGAAAAGGCTGGAAAATCTCAACAGGTCTGACAACATCGGTGGAGAGAGAATAGAGCCATCGTTTCGAGTCTGGATGACCCTTCCTCAGAGTTCCAGCTCTGATGAAGGGTTATCCAGACTCGAAACGTTGGCTCTATTCTCTCTCCACAGATGTCGTCAGGGCCTGCTGAGATTTTCCAGCATTTTCTGTTTTTGTTTGTACCGTGGGCAGCACGGTGGCACAGTGGGTTAGCACTGCTGCCTCAGTGCCAGGGACCCGGGGTGGCACAGTGGTTAGCACTGCTGCCTCAGTGCCAGGGACCCGGGGTGGCACAGTGGTTAGCACTGCTGCCTCAGTGCCAGGGACCCGGGGTGGCACGGTGGCACAGTGGTTAGCACTGCTGCCTCAGTGCCAGGGACCCGGGGTGGCACAGTGGTTAGCACTGCTGCCTCAGTGCCAGGGACCCGGGGTGGCACGGTGGCACAGTGGGTTAGCAATGCTGCCTCAGTGCCAGGGACCCGGGGTGGCACGGTGGCACAGTGGGTTAGCACTGCTGCCTCAGTGCCAGGGACCCGGGGTGGCACGGTGGCACAGTGGGTTAGCACTGCTGCCTCACAGCGTCAGGGACCCGGGTTCAATTCCCGGCTTGGGGTCACTGTCTGTGTGGAGTCTGCACGTTCTCCCCACCGTGTCTGCGTGGGTTTCCTCCGGGTGCTCCGGTTTCCTCCCACAGTCTGAAAGGCGTGCTGGTTAGGGTGCATTGATCCAAACAGGCGCCAGAGTGTGGCGACTAGGGGAATTTCACAGTAACTTCACTGCAGTGTTAATGTAAGCCTTGTGACCAATAAATAAATTTTACTTTTAAGGGAAGGTGAAGGCCGAGTGGTATTATCCATTAATCCAGAAACTCAGCTAACGTTCTGGGGACCCGGGTTCGAATCCCACCACGGCAGACGGTGGAATTTGAATTCAATAAAAAATATCTGGAATTAAGAATCTACAGATGATCCAGTGCTGATTGTCGGAAAAACTTAGCTGGTTCACAAATTTTTGGGCGGTACAGTGGCACAGCGGGTTAGCGCTGCTGCCTCACAGCGCCAGGGACCCGGGTTCGATTCCGGCCTTGGGTCACTGCGGAGTCTGCACGTTCTCCCCCGTGTCTGCGTGGGTTTCCTCCCACACTCCAAAGATGTACGGGTTAGGTGGATTGGTCATGTTAAATTGCCCCTTAGTGTCAGGGGGACTAGCTAGGGTAAATGCATGGGATTATGGGGATAGGGCCTGGGTGGGATTGTGGTCGGTGCAGACCTGATGGGCTGAATGGCCTCCTCCTGCACCATAGGATTCTATGAATAAAGGTCCCTAGTGGGTCCGTTCAAACATACCTCGAACATAGAACATAGAACAGTACAGCACAGAACAGGCCCATCGGCCCACGATGTTGTGCCGAGCTTTATCTCAAACCAAGATCAAGCTATCCCACTCCCTATCATCCTGGTGTGCTCCATGTGCCTATCCAATAACCGCTTAAATGTTCCTAAAGTGTCTGACTCCACTATCACAGCAGGCAGTCCATTCCACACCACAACCACTCTCTGCGTAAAGAACCTACCTCTGATATCCTTCCTATATCTCCCACCACGAACCCTATAGTTATGCCCCCTTGTAATAGCTCCATCCACCCTAGGAAATAGTCTTTGAACGTTCACTCTATCTATCCCCTTCATCATTTTATAAACCTCTATCAAGTCTCCCCTCAGCCTCCTCTGCTCCAGAGAGAACAGCCCTAGCTCCCTCAACCTTTCCTCATAAGACATACCCTCCAAACCAGGCAGCATCCTGGTAAATCTCCTCTGCACTCTTTCCAGTGCTTCCACATCCTTCTTATAGTGAGGTGACCAGAACTGCACACAATATTCCAAATGTGGTCTCACCAAGGTCCTGTACAGTTGCAGCGTAACCCCACGGCTCTTAAACTCCAACCCCCTGTTAATAAAAGCTAACACACTATAGGCCTTCTTCACAGCTCTATCCACTTGAGTGGCAACCTTTAGAGATCTGCGGATATGAACCCCAAGATCTCTCTGTTCCTCCACAGTCTTCAGAACCCTACCTTTGACCCTGTAATCCACCTAAAGTGAAACATCGCACGCTTACCCTAGCCAAATTCAAATTGCCAAACATATAGTCTAGGCTGACTCCACAGAGTACCTTGGAGCTTCTGACCTGGATTAGAACACTCTGCACATGATGGATGTACACTTTCTGATGCCCGCAGACACGAGACCCCCTCTGTCCCAACTCTGTGGCTGAGGGGTCAACTGCGGCGCATCTTGGGGGGCCACGGGCGGTGTGTGCACGCGGGCACGTGTGAAGGAGTGCGTGCGCGCACGAGCGAGTGTGTGTGGTGGTGGGTTGGGGTGAGTGCCGGGGTCCAGCAGCCAGGCTGAGCCTGCGGGAAGCACCGTGGATCAATGCTGCCTCTTCTACTTCTGACAGTCCAGAAACTTGGCCGTTCAATAAACTAACGCCGCGATAGAAAGTGATCCCACAACAAGCCGCGAACAATAAGATTCTAATGGAACGGCTTCCTGTAATAACGCGACCACTACAATGCACGCCAGCTCCAAAACACCATCGAAACTTTCGATTCTGTGACAGCTGTTTCCCATCAGAGCAGCGATTGTTTCCTTAATGAGCATCCTGAAGGAAACAACAACCACAGGCACTCAGCCAGGACAACTAATAAAAGGCCCCAGCTGACTTAACCCTGCAAAGAATCTGACGTGTCCTCCACTAACAACAGGCAGTCTGCCAAGACAGCTAACAAAGAGAGGGCCTCGTTGGCATAACCAGCCCACTCACTGCATCTTCTTTTGTCTCATCTTGGCCTCAAAGGAATACCGATGCGGAATAGTAAACACTGACACCCTCCCGTCCTGCTGTTCCCCACTGCGCCCCCCCCCCCCCCCTCCCAAAACATCTGCTCAAGTCTCTCACCAGAGGTTGGTAGGCTCCTCCCTTGCGCCCAAGGATCTGACTGCATCACAGCTGAATTACGTTCCCTGTGTCTGTGTGGGTTTCCTCCGGGTGCTCCAGTTTCCTCCCACACTCCAAAGATGCGCAGGTTAGGGGGATTGGCCGTGCTAAATTGCCCCTTAGTGTCCAAAGATGTGTAGGTTAGGGGATTGGCCTTGCTAAATTGCCCCTTAGTGTCCAAAGATGTGCAGGTTAGGTGGATTGGCCGTGCTAAATTGCCCCTTAGTGTCCAAAGATGTGCAGGTTAGGTGGATTGGCCGTGCTAAATTGCCCCTTAGTGTCCAAAGATGTGTAGGTTAGGTGGATTGGCCGTGCTAAATTGCCCCTTAGTGTCCAAAGATGTGCAGGTTAACAGCCACTACCTTTCAGCAGCTGAACCACCACGGGGCGAGGCAGGGATCCTGGCACAGTTACGAAATATAGTGAACGGCCCAGGACTAACATTCAATGTTCCAGCAGCCACCTTCGCAACTCTGTCCCACGAACGGAGGAGGACACAGAGCTGAGATTACTTTTAACTGTGAGCTGTTAGATCCAAGATGGCTTCATCCGCCAATTACAATCATAGAATCCCGACAGCGCAGGAGGCGGCCATTCTGCCCATCGAGTCTGCACTGACAACAATCCCACGCAGCACCTATCCCCCATAGCTCGCTTACAGGCACATTTTGTGCTCGGGTTTTTGGCTAAAGGTGCTGTTGACGCCAAGTATAAATCAGTTTGAAGTTTATTTATCAGTGTCACAACTAGGATTACACCGCAATGAAGTTACTGTGAAAATCCCCTCGTCGCCACACTCCGGCGCCCGTTCGGGTACAATTTAGCACCCTAACCAGCACGTCTTTCGGACTGTGGGAGGAAACTGGAGCAGCTGGAGGAAACCCAGGCAGACACGGGGAGAACGTGCAGACTCCACACAGACAAGCTGGGAATCGAACCTGGGTCTTAGCAAGGCAGTGCTAACCACTGTGTCACCATCAAATTAGTTCTTGGGCTAACTATTGTGACGTAAGAATGATGAGAACCAGGAGCTGGGGTGGGCATTTCAGCCCCTCGACCCTGTTCCTCAATTCAATGTGATTGTGGCTGATCTAATCTCCATACCCGTCCATCCTAGCCCCTCGAACCCCGACTAATTAAAAATCTGCGCCGCTCTTCCTTGAACATACTCAGCGTCCCAACATCCACCGCACTCTGGGCTAGTGAATCCCACAGCCCTTTGAGAGAAGTAGTTTCTCCCCACCTCTGTTTTAAATCAGCCACCCCTTCTCCTGAAACTATGATTTCTCGTTTGAGAATGTCCCACAAGAGGAAGCATCCGCTCCATGTCTACTTTATCCATAACCTTTCATCATCTTGTAGACCTCAATTCGATCTCCCCTCATTCTTCAGAGAGTGTCGGCCTAAACTGTTCAATCTTTCTTCATACGACAAACCCCCTCATCTCTGGAATCAATCTAGTGAACCTCCCCTGAACTGCCTCCAATGCCACTACATCCCTCCTCAACCTGCACATCTTTGGACACTAAGGGGCAATTTAGCATGGCCAATCCACCTGACCTGCACATCTTTGGACACTAAGGGGCAATTTAGCACGGCCAATCCACCTAACCTGCACATCTTTGGACACTAAGGGGCAATTTAGCATGGCCAATCCACCTAACCTGCACATCTTTGGACACTAAGGGGCAATTTAGCATGGCCAATCCCCTAACCTACACATCTTTGGACACTAAGGGGCAATTTCTATTCCTTGAGCAATAAATGCCAAAATTTCATTTCCCTTCCCTATTACCTGCATACTAGTTTTCTGAGATTCATGCACATGGACACCCGGATCCCTCTGCACTGAACCCGGGTCCCTGGCACCGTGAGGCAGCGGTGCTAACCACTGTCTAACTCCTGCACAATATTCTGAGTGCAGTCTCGCTAATGCTTTGTACAGTGGCAGCAACACTTCACTACTTTTATATTCTATTCCTTGAGCAATAAATGCCAAAATTTCATTTGCCTTCCCTATTACCTCCATACTAGTTTTCTGAGATTCATGCACATGGACTCCCGGATCCCTCTGCACCGAAGCACTCCCGAGTTTCCCTCCAGTTAGATAATAATTTGCTTCTGTACTTTTCCTCCCAAAATGGGTCACCCCAAACTGATCCAGGATAAACTCCATCTGCCCAATTTTGCCCCATTCACTTAACCGATCCACATCATAGAATCCCTACAGTTCTGGAGGCGGCCATTCGGCCCATCGAGTCTGCACCGACAACAATCCCACCCAGGTCCTATCCCCATTTAACCCCATGCTTTTACCCTGCTGATTCCCCCTGACAGTAAGGGGCAATTTAGCACGGCCAATGCACTCTAACCCGCACGCCTTTCGGACTCTTTGGGAGGAAACCGGAGCACCCGGAGGAAACCCACGGAGACCACGGGGAGAACGTGCAGACTCCACACAGACAGTGACCCAAGGCCGGGAATCGAACCCGGGTCCCTGGCGCTGTGAGGCAGCGGTGCCGACCACTTTTGTAAATTTCGTATTTCGTCATCGCAACTTATTAGTGTCATCTGCAAATAAGTTTAACTTTATTTAGTGACACAAGTCGGCTGACATTAACACTGCAATGAAGTTACCGTGAAAAGCCCTGAGTCGCTACACTCCGGCGCCTGTTCGGGTAACACTGAGGGAGAATTTAGCTCGGCTAATGCACTCTAACCCGCACGTCTTTCGGACTGGGGGAGGAAACCCACGCAGACATGGGGAGAATGTGCAGACTCCGCACAGGCAGTGACCCAAGGCCGGGAATCGAACCCAGGTCCCTGGCGCCGTGAGGCAGCAGTGCTAACCACTGTGCCGTTGGCTCTGGTGCCTACCATCCCTGCACCCAAGTCATTCATATGGTTAGTGCCGGAGGGCCGAACCCTATGGATTGCCTGAAATCTGGTCTGAGCAGAGGCAGTGAAACAACGATCCCAGAGGTGAAAGGGCAATGGATAATCCTGACACCATCTGCCTTTTCCTTCCCCCCACCCCTGCCGTACACACTGTCTTTTCAATTCCCTCTCCCCGTCACCCTCCCCCGCCAACACACACCCAGTTAGACAAATCAATGCCCCCACATCGAGGTTTCTTACCCAGGACACAACTCTCCCATTGAAACAGGGCAGCTTTGCATTGTCATCGGAGATTTCTTCCTTTACAACACTGAAAAATCAAACAAAGGTCGGAATTAAACGCCGTCAGCTTAGGGTTAGTGGTACACAAAACAAAAGCCACAAATAGTGGATATTTCAACAGAATTCCAATCGAAATACAGCCACAATCATAAAACACCATCGCTTGCCTGGCCTTTGGAACTCCCGGGTTGTGTTAACAAAAAAACCAGACTTGCATTTCTATAATTTCTTTCAAAATCAGGATGTCCCCAGTGTGCTGTAACCAATGAAACTGACCCGGGGGTAACCACACAACAAGTCACTTTGCGGGCAGTGTAGGACTATAGTCAGGCCACATTGAGAGTCATAGAGGTTTACAGCATGGAAACAGGCCCTTGGAGTACTGCGTACAGTTCGACGTCACCACATTACCAGAAGGACGTGGAGGCTTTGGAGAGAGTGCAGAAAAGGTTTACCAGGATGTTGCCTGGTTTGGAGGGTATTAGCTATGAGGAGAAATTGGAGTTGGTTTCGTTTGCATTTGAACGTCAGAGGCTCAGGGACGGCCGGATAAAAGTTTACAATATTATAAGAGCGGCACGGTAGCACAGTGGTTAGCATTGCTGCTTCACAGCTCCAGGGACCTGGGTTCGATTCCCGGCTTGGGTCACTGTCTGTGTGGAGTTTGCACATTCTCCTCGTGTCTGCGTGGGTCTCCTCCGGGTGCTCCGGTTTCCTCCCACAGTCCAAAGATGTGCGGGTTAGGTTGATTGGCCAAGCTAAAAATTGCCCTTAGAGTCCTGGGATGCGTAGGTTAGAGGGATTAGTGGGTAAATATGTAGGGATATGGGGGTAGGGCCTGGGTGGAGACTGTGGTCGGTGCAGACTCGATGGGCCGAATGGCCTCTTTCTGTGCTGTAGGGATTCTAAGAAGAGGCATGTATAGAATGGATAGATCATCATAGAATCCCTACAGTGCAGGAGGAGGCCATTTGGCCCATGGAGCCTACACCGACAACAATCCCACCCAGGTCCTATCTCCGTAGCCCCACATATTTACCCGCCTAATCACCCCTGGCACTAAGAGGCAATCAACCACGGCCAATCAACCTGACCCGCGCATCTTTGCGGACTGTGGGAGGAAACCGGGAGCACCCGGAGGAAATCCACGTAGACACGGGGAGAACGTGCAGACTCTCCACACAGTGACCCCGAGCCGGGAATCGAACCCAGGTCCCTGGCACGGTGAGGCAGCAGTGCTAACCCACTGTGCCACCCTCCCTGGATAGTCGGGAGTCTTTTTCCCCAGGGTAGAAATGTCAATTACTCGGGGGGGACATAGGATTCAGGTAAAAGGGGTAAAGTTTAAAGGAGATGTGAGGGGCAAGTTTTGTTTTTACACAGAGGGTGGTAAGTGCCTGGAATGCGCTGCCGGAGAAGGCGGTAGAAGCAGATACAACAGCAACGTTTAACAGGTACCTTTACAGATACATGAATAGGCCGGGAATAGAGGGTTACGGACTGAGTGGAGGCAAAAGGTGGAAGCAAAATACTGCGGATGCTGGAATCTGAAACAAAAACCGAAAATGCTGGAAAATCTCGGCGGGTCTGACAGCATCTGTGGAGAGAGAATAGAGCCAACGTTTCGAGTCTGGATGACCCTTTGTCAGAGACAAAAGGTCTTTAGTTTGGAAAGGTGTCATATGTTGGTAAAGGCTTGGTGGGCCGAAGGGCCTGTTCCTGTGCTGCATTGTTTTGTTCTTGCACTGTTGTAACGTAGGAACCGCAGCAGCCAATTCGTGCACAGGAAGATCCCACTGGTAGCCATGCATTAATGGCCCAGGTAATCTGATAAGTATGGAACGGGACACAGGCGAGAATTCTCCTACTCCTCAATGCCATAGAGGTTTACAGCATGGAACCAGGCCCTTCGGCCCAACTTGTCCATGCTGCCCTTTTTTTAACCACTAAGCTCGTCCCAATTACCCATGTTTGGCCCATATCCCTCTATACCCATCGTACCCATGTAACTGTCTAAACACTTTTTAAAAGACAAAATTGTACCCGCCTCTACTACTGCCTCTGGCAGCTTGTTCCAGACACTCACCACCCTCTGTGTGAAAAAATTGCCCCTCTGGACCCTTTAGTATCTCTCCCCTCTCACCTTAAACCTATACCCTCTAGTTTTAGACTCCCCTACCTTTGGGAAAAGATATTGACTCGCTGATCTGTGCCCCTCATTATTTTATAGACCTCTATAAGATCACCCCTCAGCCTCCTCCGCTCCAGAGAAAAAAGTCCCAGTCTATCCAGCCTCTCCTTATAACTCAAACCATCAAATCCCAGTAGCATCCTAGTAAATCTTTTCTGCACTCTTTCTAGTTTAATAATATTCTTTCTATAATAGGGTGACCAGAATTGCACACAGTATTCCAAGTGTGGCCTCACCAATGTCTTGTACAACTTCAACAAGACGTCCCAACTCCTGTATTCAATGTTCTGACCAATGAAACCAAGCATGCCAAATGCCTTCTTCACCACTCTGTCCATCTGTAACTCTACTTTCAAGGAGCTATGAACATGTACCACTAGATCTCTTTGTTCTATAACACTCCCCAACGCCCTGCCATTTAGTGAGTAGGTCCCATCCTGATTCGATCCACCAAAATTGCATCACCCTCTCATTTATGGGATCTTATAAATTTAACAGCAAGGAGCAGAGTAGGGGGAGGTGTGGTGGTTTAGTACCCCACTGGACTATCGGCACCTCTGGCAGTGCTGCACTCTCTCAATAGTCACTGGGGCGTCGGCCTGGATTTGGGGTTGGAATTTCTGCACTGGGTGGGACCTCAACTCCTAACTCTCTTTCTCGGCAGCAAGAATGCCAGACGCCCGATCACAGCCGACGTGGAGGGCTTCCGCCGAATCGGAGTTTGAGTGTCGCCTCCCTCCAGCGAGTCGGACCCATTCCCGCTTCCGTCTTGTCGGTGGAATGCGTAGGCAGCCCACCCAGGCAGACAGCATAACAGCCTTCATAATCGTGGGAGTCATAACTCTTGCATTAAGGCGGGCTGAAATTTGGAGCAGCAGAGGAACGCGAGGGGGGCCCCGTGCCAAGAATATGAAACAAAAGGAGTTTATTCTCCACCGAGGACAGCGTCCAAAGTTCTGCTCCTTTGGAACACACTCGCTTACAGCACTGGGCTGCTTTCTTGCACAGAAACAGCCGCGGAGTTGGACGGAACGGCAGATTCAGAATAACCTGGCTGCACTCCACTGTTACAACTATGTAAACAGGACTGTTTATATTGGCTGGATGGTGGGTGCACGGGGGGGTTGGGGAGGCAGAGTGTGTGTGTGTGTGTGTGTGTGGGGAGAGGCTGAAAAGAAGTGTCAGACTACTACTCGTCTCAGTCGAAGAAAGGTACAGTCAGACGTGACAACCGGCACTGGAACGCCGGTCAGGGTCACCGCCAGGGCTGTGACGTTTGACCCTGAAGCCAGTTGTTGCGTGTGACCCGAGGTTCAGGAACCGCACGCCGCGCTCCCCGGGGAGTGGGAGAGCCGTGTGTGTGTCCCCACTGGAACGTCACAGCTTCTGCTCACTTGCTGAACTTGCAAGGAATTCAAACACCTGAACCGCAGCCGGGACTCCTGTCCCCGATCAGAGATCCCGCTTGGCCAGCAAGGTGACAACCCAGCGGCTGCTACTCCCGCGAATCACCTCATTCCGGGGTATGCCCCATCACCTCACTGGCCATTCCCAGTATCCTCCATCACCTCACTGGCCATTCCCAGTATCCTCCATCACCTCACTGGCCATTCCCAGTATCCTCCATCACCTCACTGGCCATTCCCAATATCCTCCATCACCTCACTGGCCATTCCCAGTATCCTCCATCACCTCACTGGCCATTCCCAGTATCCTCCATCACCTCACTGGCCATTCCCAGTATTTCCCATCACCTCATTGGCTGGGATCAGTCCCAGGTTATCCCGTCCTCTCCTCCCTGGGAACTTGGCCGCAATCTCCATGAGACTACGGCCTACCTCCCTTCAACATCTCCAGAGAGGGGGCAGAATGCGATGTCAGGCTAACGTCACTGGAGCAGTAACCCAGAGGCCCAGGCAAATGCTCCGGGGACACAGGAATCTGCTCGCACTCCTCCTCCCTCCACCCCCCGGGGAGGAGGGGGGGGGGGGGGGTGGTGGTGGTGTGGTGGAGGTGGTGGTGGGGTGGTGGTGGTGGTGGGGGGTGGTGGTGGTCAGAAGGTTATGGGTACAATCTCTGCTCTGTACTGACTTGGTTTATCTCAACAGAGGGTCAGCAGCAAACGCTACGATTCACCTAATAAGAGCAGGAGTGGGCCATTCAGCCCCTCGAGCCTGCTCTGTTACTCAACGCAATCATGGCTGATCTGACCTCGGCCCAAACTCCACGTTCCTGCCCGTTCTCCATAACCCTTGAACTAATTAAAAATCTGTCTTCCTCCCCCATACATTTACTCCACATCCTGGCATCCTCCGCACCCCAGGGTAGTGATTTTGCCACCCTCTGATTGCTCAGACTCTCAACTCTCGAAGCCCCAGGGTTCAGGACAGCAGTCGGCAAGGCTTCCTGCACAACCAGTGAAACTCCGCCGAAAGGCAGATGCCTGAGTGTTCACAGTCAAAGAGCTTGCCTTGATGGTCAAGGCTCCCACTGTGCAGGCTGACTGTTTGGCTAAGGGAGGGTGGCACAGATGGTTAGCGCTGCTGCCTCACAGCGGCCAGGGACGCGGGTTCGATTCCCGGCCTCGGGTCACTGTCTGTGCGGAGTCTGCACGTTCTCCCCGTGTCTGCGTGGGTTTCCTCCGGGTGCTCCGGTTTCCTCCCCAGGTCTGAAGATGAGCAGGTTCGGGTGGATTGGCCGTGGGGCTGCGTGGGATTGGCCACAATACTGAGCAGCTGAAGACGTTCGAGTGTTGTGGGGCGAGAGAAGGTTACAGAGGGGCAGGGATTTGAAAACTCGGGTGAGAATTTTAAAATGGAGGTATTGTTTGACTGGGGACCAACACAAGGCCGGGTCCCTTTGCACCACTCCAATTCTGGTCTCTTACACACTCCTGATTTCCATCACTCCACCATTGGCAGCTGAGCCTTCAGTCTGAGTCTGAGGCTCTGGAATCCCCTCCCAAAACCTTTCCCTCTCTGCTCTTTCACAAACTTCAGCCTCCCAATATTGTGGCCAATCCCATGCAACGCCATAGCCAATCCACCTAACCTGTACATCTTTGGACACTAAGGGGCAATTTAGCATGGCCAATCCACCCAACCTACACATCAAAGAACAAAGAAAATTACAGCACAGGAACAGGCTCTTCGGCCCTCCAAGCCTGCACCGACCATGCTGCCCGACTGAACTAAAATCCCCTACCCTTCCGGGGACCGTATCCCTCTCTTCCCATCCTATTCATGTATTTGTCAAGACGCCCCTTAAAACTCACGACCGTATCCGCTTCCATTACATTGCAGAGGTGGGGTGGAGCAGGGTTTGAAATGTGTATACTTCAATGCCAGGAGTATTCGCAATAAAGTGGGTGAACTTGCAGCGTGGATCAGTACCTGGGACTTCGATGTTGTGGCTATTTCAGAGACATGGATAGAGCAGGGGCAGGAATGGATGCTGCAGGTCCCGGGGTTCAAATGTTTTAGTCGAAGTAGGGAAGGAGGTAGAAGAGGGGGAGGGGTAGCATTATTGGTCAGAGATTGTATCACAGTGTCAGAGAGGAGGTTTGATGAGGACTTATCTGTTGAGGTAGTATGGGCGGAGATTAGAAATAGGAGAGGAGAGGTCACCCTGTTGGGAGTCTTTTATAGACCTCCTAAAAGTTCTAGAGAGGTTGAGGAAAGGATTGCGGAGTCAATCCTGCTTAGGAGTGAAAGTAATAGGGCAATTGTTATGGGGGATTTTAACTTGACTAATATTGACTGGAATTGTTATAGCTCTAGCTCGTTAGAGGGGTCAGTTTTTGTTCAAAGCGTGCAGGAAGGTTTTTTGACTCAGTATGTAGACAGGCCAACTAGAGGTGAGGCTATATTGGATCTGGTGCTGGGAAATGAGCCAGACCAGGTGCTAGACTTGGAAGTTGGTGTGCATTTTGGTGATAGTGACCACAATTCGGTTACGTTCACCTTAGTGATGGAAAGGGATAGGCATGAACCTCGGGCCAGTGGTTTTAGCTGGGGGAAGGGTAATTATGAGGCTATTAGGAGAGAATTAGGAAACATAGGTTGGACTAGGAGATTACAGGGACTGGGAACGTCCGACATGTGGAGTTTTTTCAAGGAGCAGCTACTGCGAGTCTGTGATAGGTATGTCCCTGTCAGGCAAGGAGGAATTGGTAGGGCTAGGGAACCGTGGTGCACCAAAAAAGTTTCTTTGTTGGTTAAAAAGAAAAAGGAGGCTTATGTTCGGATGAGACGTGAGCACTCGGGTAGTGCACTAGAAAGCTTTAGATTGGCTAAGAGGGAGTTGAAGAGCGAGCTTAGAAGGGCTAAAAGGGGACATGAGAAGACTTTGGCGGATAGGGTTAAAGAGAATCCTAAGGCGTTCTATAGGTATGTCAAGAACAGAAGGTTGGTTAGGGCAAGTTTAGGGCCAGTTATAGATGGCAGAGGGAAGTTATGTGTGGAACCGGAGGAGATTGGTGAAGCATTGAACCAATATTTCTCTTCGGTGTTCACGCAAGGGGACATGAATATAGCTGAGGAGGACACTGGGTTGCAAGGGAGTAGAATAGACAGTATTACAGTTGATAAGGAGGATGTGCAGGATATTCTGGAGGGTCTGAAAATAGATAAATCCCCTGGTCCGGATGGGATTTATCCAAGGATTCTCTGGGAGGCAAGAGAAGTGATTGCAGAGCCTCTGGCTCTGATCTTCAGGTCGTCGTTGGCCTCTGGTATAGTACCAGAAGATTGGAGGTTAGCGAATGTTGTCCCATTGTTTAAGAAGGGGAACAGAGACTTCCCCGGGAATTATAGACCGGTGAGTCTCACTTCTGTTGTCGGCAAGATGTTGGAAAAAATTATAAGGGATAGGATTTATAGTTATTTGGAGAGTAATGAATTGATAGGTGATAGTCAGCATGGTTTTGTGGCAGGTAGGTCGTGCCTTACTAACCTTATTGAGTTTTTTGAGAAAGTGACCAAGGAGGTGGATGGGGGCAAGGCAGTGGACGTGGTATATATGGATTTTAGTAAGGCGTTTGATAAGGTTCACCATGGTAGGCTTCTGCAGAAAATGCAGATGTATGGGATTGGGGGTGATCTAGGAAATTGGATCAGGAATTGGCTAGCGGATAGGAAACAGAGGGTGGTGGTTGATAGTAAATATTCATCATGGAGTGCGGTTACAAGTGGTGTACCTCAGGGATCTGTTTTGGGGCCACTGCTGTTTGTAATATTTATTAATGATCTGGATGAGGGTATAGTTGGGTGGATTAGCAAATTTGCTGATGACACCAAAGTCGGTGGTGTGGTAGACAGTGAGGAAGGGTGTCGTAGTTTGCAGGAAGACTTAGACAGGTTGCAAAGTTGGGCCGAGAGGTGGCGGATGGAGTTTAATGCGGAGAAGTGTGAGGTAATTCACTTTGGTAGGAATAACAGATGTGTTGAGTATAGAGCTAACGGGAGGACTTTGAATAGTGTGGAGGAGCAGAGGGATCTAGGTGTATGTGTGCATAGATCCCTGAAAGTTGGGAATCAAGTAGATAAGGTTGTTAAGAAGGCATATGGTGTCTTGGCGTTTATTGGTAGGGGGATTGAATTTAGGAGTCGTAGCGTTATGTTGCAACTGTACACAACTCTGGTGCGGCCGCACTTGGAGTACTGTGTGCAGTTCTGGTCCCCACATTACAGGAAGGATGTGGAGGCTTTGGAGAGGGTGCAGAGGAGGTTTACCAGGATGTTGCCTGGTATGGAGGGGAAATCCTATGAGGAGAGGCTGAGGGATTTGGGATTGTTTTCGCTGGAAAGGCGGCGGCTAAGAGGGGATCTTATTGAAACATATAAGATGATTAGAGGTTTAGATAGGGTGGATAGTGATAGCCTTTTTCCTCTGATGGAGAAATCCAGCACGAGGGGGCATGGCTTTAAATTGAGGGGGGGTAGTTATAGAACCGATGTCAGGGGTAGGTTCTTTACCCAGAGGGTGGTGAGGGATTGGAATGCCCTGCCAGCATCAGTAGTAAATGCGCCTAGTTTGGGGGCGTTTAAGAGATCCGTAGATAGGTTCATGGACGAAAAGAAATTGGTTTAGGTTGGAGGGTCACAGTTTTTTTTTTTAACTGGTCGGTGCAACATCGTGGGCCGAAGGGCCTGTTCTGCGCTGTAATGTTCTATGTTCTATTACCTCCCCCGGCAGCGAGTTCCAGGCACCCACCACCCTCTGTGTAAAAAATCTGCCTTGTACACCTCCTTTAAACCTTGCCCCTCGCACCTTAAACCTGTGCCCCCTAGTAATTGACTCTTCCACCCTGGGAAAAAGCTTCTGACTATCCACACTGTCCATGCCTCTCATAATCTTGTCGACTTCTATCAGGTCTCCCCTCAAACTCCGTCATTCCATTGAGAACAAACCAAGTTTCTCCAACCTCTCCTCATAGCTAATGCCCTCCATACCAGGCAACATCCTGGTAAAAGCTTTCTGAACCCTCTCCAAAGCCTCCACATCCTTCTGGTAGTGTGGCGACCAGAATTGAACCCTATATTCCAAGTCCGGCCTAACTAAGGTTCTATAAAGCTGCAACATGACTTGCCAATTTTTAAACTCAATGCCCCGGCCGATGAAGACAAGCATGCCGTATGCCTTCTTGACTACCTTCTCCACCTGCATTGCCACTTTCAGTGACCTGTGTGCCTGTACACCCAGATCCCTCTGCCTATCGATACTCTTCAGGGTTCTGCCATTTACTATCTTTGGACACTAAGGAGCAATTTAGCATGGCCAATCCCCCTAACCCGCACATCTTTGGACACTTCAAAGACTATTTCCTCGGGTGGATGGAGCTATTACAAGGGGGCATAACTATAGGATTCGTGGTGGGAGATATAGGAAGGATATCAGAGGTAGGTTCGTTACGCAGAGAGTGGTTGGGGTGTGGAATGGACTGCCTGCAGTGATAGTGGAGTCAGACACTTTAGGAACATTTAAGCGGTTATTGGATAGGCACATGGAGCACACCAGGATGATGGGGAGTGGGAGAGCTTGATCTTGGTTTCAGATAAAGCTCGGCACAACATCGTGGGCCGAAGGGCCTGTTCTGTGCTGTACAGTTCTAAGGGTCAATTTAACACGGCCAATTCACCAAACCCGCACATCTTTGGACACTAAGGGGCAATTTAGCTCGGCCAATCCACCTAAGCCGCACATCTTTCGGACTGTGGGAGGAAACCGGAGCACCCGGAGGAAACCCACGCAGACACGGGGAGAGCGTGCAGACTCCACACAGCGACCCAAACCGGGAGTCGGGGTTAACAGGGATAAGGCAGAGGGAGAGTCGGTGCAGACTCGAAAGGGTTTTCTGCACTGCAGGGATTCTCTGATTGCGAGAGTCTGAGAATGGCACTCCAGCACTGCTGAGAAAGGAGAGGTGGGCTTTGTTATTGAGTGACAGGATAAAGTTGAATCAGTTTAAACTCTGCCTTTTAAATATATATTTGTTCAGGAATGTGGGTGTCGGTGGCTCGGCCAACACTTATTGGCATCCCTGGTGCCTTCGAGGAGGTGGTGGTGAGCTGCCTTCTTGAACCGCTGCAGCCCCTGTGGTGTAGGTACACCCAGTAAGGGTTTTAACAACACCACGTTAAAGTCCAACAGGTTTATTTGGTAGCAAATTCCATTAGCTTTCGGAGCGCTCAGCTACTTTAAACTGGTGTTGTTAAAACTCTTACTGTGTTTACCCCAGTCCAACGCCGGCGTCTCCACATCACGTGTAGGTGCACCCACAGTGCTGCGGAGTTGGAAGGATTTCACTAACCCGGTCACACTACAAAACTGAGCACAAAGCCAAAATGAGGGAACGGTTCCCCCCCCCCCACCCCCCGAGTACCCAGTGCGGTGTACCCATCCGCCTGCTGCTTAGCTCTGACTGAAAGGGCTCACAGGAGGACAGGCGCGTCATTCAACTGATAACACAAAGCCAAGGCATTCAAACCCAATTCCTTTTCAGCGACGAGGGGGCTGGAATCTGCCAGGTGGTCAGGGGCCATTGACTGGAGGGTAGGGTTTGTGTCCCTCCCCGTGGATAGGCCCCCGTCTCCTTTCCACTGGCTCTGAAGGAGGTCTTGTTCAGAGAGAATAGCACAATGCGCGAACGAACAAGCTGCTTAATATTCAGAGTTCAAACAGCCCAGCTAATCAGCTCGTTAGAAGGGACAGGAAAGGCTGGCGAGGAAAGAGCTCCCATCCCCCCAGTCCCCACCTCACTGAGCCTGTCGGTGTCACATGGAGAGTGGGGACTAGTTTAAGGTGGTGTGTTCTGATAGTTCAGTCACACTGCAGATGTTGTACACAAGGATGTCTCCACGGTGACCCAAACAGCGCTGGAACATGGTGGCAAAAGTACTGACACTATCCTTTCAAAGCATGAGTTACACCTCAGACTGTTCACATCCCCTGCGTCATACTGAACTTGGAAAAGAGCTTCCAACCACATATCAATGCCTAAGACTGCCAACTTTCATCTCCAACTATCTTCGCTTGTCTCCACTCCTGTGCCGACTGATCTGCTACTGAAACCCTCGCCTGTGCCACTGTAATCTGGGGATTTAACTATTCCAACATATTCCCAGTCCCTAGCTCCTCCACCCACCCGAGCTTATCGAAAACTCAACTGCCCATGTCCTCACAATAAAGTCTTGTTCAAGTTTTAAAGTTTATTTACTAGTGTCACAAGTAGGCTTACATTAACACTGCAATGAAGTTACTGTGAAAATACCCCAGTCGCCACACTCCGGCGCCTGTTCGGGTAACATTGAGGGAGAATTTAGCACGGCCCAATGCACCCTAACCAGCACGTCTTTCGGACTGTGGGAGGAAACCAGAGCACCCGGAGGAAACCGACGCAGAGAAAGTGCAGACTCCGCGCAGACAGTGATCCGAGCCGGGAATCAAACCGGGTCCCTGGCACCATGAAACAGCAGTGCTAACCACAGTGTCACCGTGCCGCCCCGTGCCGGCTGCTTTTCCCGAGGCAGGGGGAAGTGCAGACGGAGTCAATGGATGGGAGGCTGGTTTGCGTGATGGACTAGGCTACGTTCACAACCCTTTGTAGTTTCATAAGAACCTAAGAACTAGGAGCAAGAGCAGGAAATCTGGCCCCTCGAGCCTGCTCCGCCATTCAATAAGATCATGGCTGATCTTTTTGTGGACTCAGCTGCCACTTACCCACCCGCCCAGCACTGGTCCCTGGTCAAACATTTTAAAACCCTCTCCCGAGTTTTCAATTCCCTCTCCAACGCTCCATAACTTTCTCTGGCCTCACAAACACTCGAACATCTTTGCACCGCTCCAATTCTGGTCTCTTACACACTCCTAAACCTCCATCATTCCACCATTGGCGGGGACGGGTCTGTCACTGTATAACACTGGGGTACAGTACTGGTGGGGACGGGTCTGTCACTGTATAACACTGGGGTACAGTACTGGTGGGGATGGGTCTGTCGCTGTATAACACTGGGGTACAGTACTGGTGGGGACAGGTCTGTCACTGTGTAACACTGGGGTACAGTACTGGTGGGGACAGGTCTGTCACTGTATAACACTGGGGTACAGTACAGGTGGGGACAGGTCTGTTACTGTATAACACTGGGGTACAGTACTGGTGGGGACGGGTCTGTCACTGTATAACACTGGAGTACAGTACTGGTAGGGACGGGTCTGTTATTGTAGAACACTGGGGTACAGTACTGGTGGGGAGGGGTCTGTCGCTGTATAACACTGGGGTACAGTACTGGTGGGGACGGGTCTGTTACTGTATAACACTGGGGTGCAGTGCTGGTGGGGACGGGTCTGTCACTGTATAACACTGGGGTACAGTACTGGTGGGGACGGGTCTGTTGCTGTATAACACTGGGGTACAGTACTGGTGGGGACAGGTCTGTCACTGTATAACACTGGGGTACAGTACTGGTGGGGACAGGTCTGTCACTGTATAACACTGGGGTACAGTACTGGTGGGGACAGGTCTGTCACTGTATAACACTGGGGTACAGTACTGGTGGGGACGGGTCTGTCGCTGTATAACACTGGGGTACAGTACTAGTGGGGACGGGTCTGTCACTGTATAACACTGGGGTACAGTACTGGTGGGGACGGGTCTGTCACTGTATAACACTGGGGTACAGTACTGGTGGGGACAGGTCTGTCACTGTATAACACTGGGGTACAGTACTGGTGGGGACAGGTCTGTCACTGTATAACACTGGGGTACAGTACTGGTGGGGACGGGTCTGTCGCTGTATAACACTGGGGTACAGCACTGGTGGGGACGGGTCTGTCGCTGTATAACACTGGGGTACAGTACTGGTGGGGACGGGTCTGTCGCTGTATAACACTGGGGTACAGTACTGGTGGGGACGGGTCTGTCACTGTATAACACTGGGATACAGTACTGGTGGGGACGGGTCTGTCGCTGTATAACACTGGGGTACAGTACTGGTGGGGACGGGTCTGTCACTGTATAACACTGGGGTACAGTACTGGTGGGGACGTGTCTGTCACTGTATAACACTGGGGTACAGTACTGGTGGGGACGGGTCTGTCGCTGTATAACACTGGGGTACAGTACTGGTGGGGACGGGTCTGTCGCTGTATAACACTGGGGTACAGTACTGGTGGGGACGGGTCTGTCGCTGTATAACACTGGGGTACAGTACTGGTGGGGACGGGTCTGTCACTGTATAACACTGGGGTACAGTACTGGTGGGGACGGGTCTGTCACTGTATAACACTGGGGTACAGTACTGGTGGGGACGGGTCTGTCACTGTATAACACTGGGGTACAGTACTGGTGGGGACGGGTCTGTCGCTGTATAACACTGGGGTACAGTACTGGTGGGGACGGGTCTGTCACTGTATAACACTGGGGTACAGTACTGGTGGGGACGGGTCTGTCACTGTATAACACTGGGGTACAGTACTGGTGGGGACGGGTCTGTCGCTGTATAACACTGGGGTACAGTATCAGTCTGATAAGGAGTAATCATTGCAAGCTTTTCCATTGCCTCAGTGTGGATCTAAGATCTACCAACCAGTACATGGAAGCTCAGCGCTGGCCTCAAAGTGGAAATCGGTGGATCGTGTGGGGAAATAGAGGTTTACATCAACAATCTGAAACTCATGCTCTGCCCTATTGCAGAGAGAAACTGTATCTAAAATATTGCACATCGTCACACAGATATTTGGTAAAGACGTGAAAGAGATGGAAGATAAACGAGGTGCTGGGTAAAGAGTAACTGTGACTAACTGGATAGCTTTTTCAACAACGCTTAAACTTTATTTATTAGTCACAAGTCGGCTGACATTAACACCGCAATGAAGTTGCAATGAAATTCCCCTAGTCACCACATTCTGGCGCCTGTTTGGGAAACACTGAGGGAGAATTTAACACGGCCAATCCACCTAACCAGCACGTCTTTCGGACTGTGGAAGGAAACCGGAACACCCGGAGGAAACCCACGCAGACACGGGGAGAATGTGCAGAACTCCACACAGACAGTGACCCAAGCCAGGAATTGAACCCGGGTCTCTGGCGCTGTGAGGCAGCAGTGTTAACCACTGTGCCAATAAGACAGAACTGGCACAATGGGCCGAAGAGTTTGCTGTGTGTAGTATGATTCTACCTGCAGCAGAATACTGGGGACAAGGGACAGTTTCGACCAGGTTAATTGGAAACGTCCAGATCACACTCGCTCAGCTTTCGGACGGGTGTGTTTCTCGCTGAGGAGTCCAGGCACACAGGAACATTCAAGCTCAGGCAGTCTGCGGGAACCCAAAGGCCCAGACACAGGCACCGGCTAACCCGCCAGAGACAGGTGAAGGATTTTGCCAACTGCTAACTACCTGGTAGCTTTGTGGTTGAACATTGTGTCTGCTCAAGTATCAAGCTACACAGAAGCTCTGCTCTGTCCGCAAGACCACAAGAAACTACAAAAGGTCGTGAATGTAGCCCAATCCATCAGGCCAACCAGCCTCCCATCCACTGACTCTCTACACTTCCCGCTGCCTCGGGGAAAAGCAGCCGGCATAATCAAGGACCCCACGCACCCCGGACATTCTCTCTTCCACCTTCTTCCGTCGGGAAAAAGATACAAAGATCTGAGGTCACGGACCAACCGACTCAAGAACGGCTTCTTCCCTGCTGCCATCAGACTTTTGAATGGACCTACCTCGCATTAAGCTGATCTTTCTCTACACCCTAGCTATGACTGTAACACTACATTCTGCACCCTCTCCTTTCCTTCTCTATGAACGGTATGCTTCGTCTGTACAGCGCGCAAGAAACAATACTTTTTACTGTATCCCAATGCAACAATAATAAATCAAAATCAAGTAAGTAGAAAATACCCCAGGGCCCAGACAGCGAAAATAGACGTTCTGCCATTCGCACAGTTGAGGAATGTTGTGTATGAATTTCAGAGCTGGTGTGATGTCAGGTACAAAGATCGTACATCCCAGTGATTGAATCAAACAGCTCGTTCCTCTGTTTGTTCAGAATAGGCACGATTACAGACCGTACCCAAAACAGCCCGCGCTCGCAAAAAAACCCCCAAAACATTGTCTGCTAGGTACAATTCCATAATTGGGCAGCACTTACTGAATAACACAGAGTGTCCCACAACCAATTTAAGATAATCCGTCAAGCTCGCAACGTGTTTCGTTTACGCTTGGTCGAAGCAACAGATATTCACATGCAGGGACCCATTCTCTGAAAATAAAATATATTCAAGACCTGCACCTTTATTCTGTGTTACCCGGGAGCTCTGGGAGCCTGTAGTTCCCAGCACCCTCTCCATAGCAACGCCATGACCAGTCAGCTTACTGACCAATCAGCATCCTTTCTCACCCTGTAGTCTACATTGTGATGGCGTGAATTTTGGTCTGATTGTCCTGGTGAGCGAGAGGGGGGGAAAAGCTTCAGAAACACATCGCTCCTTTCAGTATGATTCAAGCTCTGATTCATCTGTCCAAGTGTTAGTCACGTCTCAGTCTCGGGAATGACGTGGGTACAGCTCCCATCATAGCGCTGAGGGAATGCTGCATTGTCCTCTGGCTCAAACTGAGGTGAAGGAAAGAAAAGGCCTTGGAACCACAAAGAGCAGCAGAGCTTCTCCCCGGGATCCTGCGGTCAACATCCGTCCCTCAACTAATATCATTAAAGTGGATTGTCTGGGTCATTAGCTCATTGCTGCTTGCGGCAGTTTGCTGTGGACAGGTTGGTGCCCAATTTCTAACATTACAACAGTAACTGCCCTTCAAAAAGAGTTTCACTGGCTGTAATGCACTGGGGAACAGTGTGGAAATACAAGCTCCTTGTGCACTGTGTTGGGCCCCTTAACACAAGGTGGCACAGTGGTTAGCACTGCTGCCTCACAGCGCCAGGGACACAGTTCAATTCTGGCCTCGGGTCACTGTCTATGTGGAGTCTGCACATTCTCCCCGTGTCGCGTGGGTTGCCTCCGAGTGCACCGGTTTCTTCCCACAGTCCAAAAGGCGTACTGGTTAGCTGGATTGGCCATGCTAAATTGCCCCTTACTGTCCAAAGATGTGTAGGTTAGGTGGATCGGCCATGCTAAATTACCCCTTAGTATCCAAAGATGTGCAGGTTAGGGGGATTGGCCATGCTAAATTGTCCCTTAGTGTCCAAAGATGTGTAGATTAGGGGGATTGGCCATGCTAAATTGCCCCTTAGTGTCCAAAGATGTGTAGATTAGGGGGATTGGCCATGCTAAATTGCCCCTTAGTGTCCAAAGATGTGTAGGTTAGGGGGATTGGCCATGCTAAGTTGCCCCTTAGTGTCCAAAGATGTGTAGGTTAGGGGGATTGGCCATGCTAAGTTGCCCCTTAGTGTCCAAAGATGTGTAGGTTAGGGGGATTGGCCATGCTAAATTGCCCCTTAGTGTCCAAAGATGTGTAGGTTAGGGGGATTGGCCATGCTAAATTGCCCCTTAGTGTCCAAAGATGTGCAGGTTAGGGGGATTAGTGGGGTAACTGCACTACCAAGCAAGGTGGTTGAGGCACACACGCTGGGATCATTTAAGACTTATCTAGAGAGCCACATGAACAGACTGGGAATAGAGGGATACAAACGGATGGTCTAGTTAGGGAGACATGATCGGTGCATGCTTGGAGGGCTGAAGGGCCTGTTCCTGTGCTGTATTGTTCGTTGTCCTAAATACATGGGGTTACAGGGATAGGGTTTGGGTAAGATGCTTTTTCGGAAGTTGGTGCAGACTCGATGGGCCAAATGGCCTCCTTCTGCACTGTCGGGATTCTACGCTCAGAAGCATAACCAGGCCTAAAAGGGAAGCGTGCGAGGAGTCAGGGCTGATCTCACGTGAGAAGGGAGAGCTCTGTGGACGAGATGAGCTTCGATCTCCACATCCTCACAGAGGCGCTTCGAAAGAAGTGTGATTAACGGATCGGATACCTGAAGGAATACTGAATCCAGAGGGAAGTTCAAACACACAGCAGCAGCAAAACAAAGTGGGAATTTAGGACAACATGGCAGGAAATATTCAATTACACAACAATGAAAAAAAAAGGAGTTAATTGGGAGAAAGGTCAGGAGACTGGCCTGGCAAGGAACAGAGGGATGTCGGAATGGGAGACAGTGGGGATTGGATTCTGGAAGCACGGGATGGGATGAAATGAAGTTAACTCGTCCCTTCACCTAAATACATTTGCTTATTGCAAACCTACATCTGACAGTGTGATGGAAATCATGTGTCCTACTCGCCGCTCCTCTACGTGAGCAGGATATTCGAATGAAAGAGTCCCTACAGTACAGGAGGCGGCCATTCGGTCCATCGAGTCGGCAATGATCTCCACCTATCCCAGGATCACACCGCTCCGCCCCGCCCCCCCCCCCACTCTATCTCCGTACCCCACACATTTATCCCACTAATCTCCTAATGGCACAGTGGTTAGCGCTGCTGCCTCACAGCACCAGGGAACTGGGTTCAACCCCGGCTTGAGTCACTGCCTGTGTGGAGTTTGCACCGTCTCCCCGTGGGTTTCCTCCCACGGTCCGAAAGATTTTGCGGGTTGGGGCGCATTGGCCGTGCTGAATTCTCCCTCAGAGCATCCAAACGGGCACAGGAGTGTGGCGACGAGGGGATTTTCGCAGTAACTTCACTCTTAAGTAAGCCTACTTGTGACACTGATAAACAAACTTTAAAACAATTTATCACGGCCAGCCCGCCTAACCCGCACATCTTTGGACTGTGGGAAGAAACCGGAGCACCCGGATGAAACCCACGCAGACACGGGGAGAACGTGCAAACTCCACAGAGGCAGTGACCAGAGGTTGGAATCGGACCCGGGTCCCTGGCGCTGTGAGGCAGCAGCGCTGGCCCACTGTGCCACCGTGCCGCCGGGATTGAACCCGGGTCCCTGGCGCTGTGAGGCAGCAGTGCTAACCCACTGCGCCACCGTGCCACCGGGATTGAACCCGGGTCCCTGGCGCTGTGAGGCAGCAGTGCTAACCCACTGTGCCACCGTGTCGCTGGGATTGAACCCGGCTCCCTGGCGCTGTGAGGCAGCAGCGCTGGCCCACTGTGCCACCGTGCTGCTGGGACTGAACCCGGGTCCCTGGCGCTGTGAGGCAGCAGTGCTAACCCACTGTGCCACCGTGTCGCCTACACATTCACTGCACTCCATTATTGATTTCCAAGCCTGGGTCGACCGCTATACTCCTTCTAAACAGCATGGCAGGAACTTTGGATTACTTTGACAATAAGTGCTCGGGACACACATTCTGCCGTTATTGGTGGTTTGGGGGGGGGGGGCACAGCGAGGGGGGTAGTGGGAGAGACAGAAATGCAGAGATCTGTCCAACGCAGGCAGGCTGGATCATGTACTCGATTAGAACACCACATTTCCACCTCTGGGACTGGAGCTTATTCCCAGCCCAGACGAGCGGAACGAGAGTCTCTCGTAAGGATCTGGGCCTCCTGCAGAATGAGCTTTTCGGGCTGTTTCCCTCAGGATCAGCAGATTGCTGAAGGATCTTAGCTCTGCGCTCCATGCGGAGCTGGGAATATTTGCTGTGACTGCATCAAAGTCTCTGGACCACAAACCCGTTGCCAGATTATTACACAGCCACATTCCTACGTGGCTTTGCTCGGCCAGGGACCCACTGACTCACCTCACCTCAAAAATAACACAACTCATTTCAACAGTGGAATCACAGAGCTGCTACAGCGCAGGGAGGCGGCGGCTATTCGGCCCGAGTCTACACTGACTCTTCAACTGAGCACGTTTCCCAGGATCACCCCCTCCCCCCCAACACCACCCCATCTCCGTAACCCCACACACTTACCCCACGAATTCCCCGAACGGCAAAGCAGTTCGCGCTGCTGCCTCACAGGTAGCTGAGTCTAAAACTAGAGGGCATAGGTTTACGGTGAGTGGGGAGAGATACAAAAGGGTCCAGAGGGACAACTGTTTTACTACAGAGGGTGGTGAGTGTTTGGAACGAGCTGCCAGAGGCAGTCGTAGAGGTGGGTACAATTTTGTCTTTTAAAATGCATTCAGACACTTACGTGGGTACGATGGGTATAGAGGGTTTTGGGCGAAACGCAGGCAATTGGAACTAGCTTAGTGTTTTTTTAAAAAAAGGGCAGCATGGACAAGTTGGGCCGAAGGGCCTGTTTCCATGCTTGTAAACCTCTATGAGAGCATTGCACCCAGGCCCTACCCCCCGTAACCCTACATATTTACCACGTTAATCTCCACATCTTTGGACACTAAGGGACAATTTAGCATGGCCAATCAACCTAACCTATACATCTTTGGAGTGTGGGAGGAAACCGGAGCACCCGGAGGAAACCCACGCAGACACGGGGAGAACGTGCAAATTCCACCCAGACAGTGACCCGAGGCCCGAATTGGACCCGGGTCCCTGGCGCTGAGAGGCAGCAGTGCTCACCCACTGTGCCTCCCATGGTGCCTGAATCCACAAGTGCTGTAACCTGCAAGGCCAGGTACTGGAAGGTAGGCTTAAAACGAGCGGCTAATTTATTTTGTCTGTTTTCTGGCCGGTGTAGGTACGATGGGCTGAATGGCCTCTTTTTGCACCGTAACCTTTCTATGGTCCCTTTCTGTGGTTCTATAAGCAAATAAAGAACAAAGGACAATACAGCACGGGGACAGGCCCTTCCGCCCATCAAAGCCTACGCGGTTTCTATCTTTCTGTTCACCTCCCGTTCATGGGCGGCAGTGGGTTAGCACTGCTGCCTCACAGCTCCAGGGACCTGGGTTCGATTCCTGGCTCGGGGTCACTGTCTGTGTGGAGTTTGCACATTCTCCTCGTGTCTGCGTGGGTTTCCTCCGGGTGCTCCGGTTTCCTCCCACAGTCCAAAGATGTGTGGGTTAGGTTGATTGGCCATGCTAAAATTGCCCGTTAGTGTCCTGGGATGCGTGGATTAGCGGGTAAAATATGTAGGGATATGGGGGTAGGGCCTGGGTGGGATTGTGGTCGGTGCAGACTCGATGGGCCGAATGACTTCTTTCTGTACTGTAGGGTTTCTATGTGTCTATCAAGATACGCCTTGAACATTGCACCAAACACGGGAGAAGGTAGTTACCAAACGCGGTTGCATGATAATTTAAGTGAGGTGGGGGGGGGGGGGGGAGACACCAAGATACAAATATAACTCTCCCTCACTCTGCAGCAAGGATTCTGCCGACGTATCCCCCAAGGAGAGATATTTCAGCCCGCCGCTTGGGGAGTGTGGAGGCAGTCAGCAAACGCTCGCTCGCTGAGTCGACCTCAATTAGACAGATGTGGAACAGGCTCAGAGAGGATGAGGAACAGTGTGGGCAGCAAGAAAGTTTCCAGTTGAAGGGGGAGAAGGACCGCAAACCCACAGCAGAGTGAAAACTCAACAAGGCATCCGGCCTATTGCTCGGAGCCAGCCTGGAAACGTTTCCCTGATGCACGAGGCAGCCAACCACATTCACCCTCAATGGCAGAGTAATGCTTACACTGCGAGTACCTTTTCATGGAGTCCCGACAGTGCAGAAAGAGGCCAATCGGCCCATCGAGCCTGCACCGACAATGATTCCACCCCATACATTTACCCCTGACACTAAGGGGCAATTTAGCATGGCCAATCCCCCTAACCTACACATCTTTGGACACTAAGGGGCAATTTAGCATGGCCAATCCCCCTAACCTACACATCTTTGGACACTAAGGGACAATTTAGCACGGCCAATCCCCCTAACCTACACATCTTTGGACACTAAGGGACAATTTAGCATGGCCAATCCACCTAACCTACACATCTTTGGACACTAAGGGACAATTTAGCATGGCCAATCCCCCTAACCTACACATCTTTGGACACTAAGGGGCAATTTAGCATGGCCAATCCCCCTATCCTACACATCTTTGGACACTAAGGGACAATTTAGCACGGCCAATCCCCCTAACCTACACATCTTTGGACGCTAAGGGACAATTTAGCACGGCCAATCCACCTAACCTGCACATCTTTGGACTGTGGGAGGAAACCGGAGCACCCGGAGGAAACCCACACAGACACGGTGCAAATTCCGCACAGTTCAGTGACCCAAGCCGGGAATCGAACCCCGATCCCTGGCGCTGTGAGGCAGCAGTGCTCACCACCTGTGCCACCCCGCTTCTACCTCAAAGCCGTAAGCCCTGGATATGCTGCAAATAATTAGTTTACGGGCGCAATTTTCAAGACGGTTTATCCGTGTGGTTTAACGACCAGCTGTCCGAGGGGGATGTTTCCCCTGATGATGCTGGGCATCGGGAGATCCCTCCTGCCTGCACACACACCAGCCCGCTGAATCACAGCCAGCGACCAGCTAGCACAGCAGCTCAAAACACCCGGCAACAATATGAAAAACACAAGCGCTTCTCTGTGGTTTGGCTGGAAGCCAATTCGAAATCTCGACTGTTGTGGTGGAAACATCATTGATCTGCTGCTGTCACCACAGTAAGAGGAAAGAAATGGCCCATCACCCCGACTAACTGTAGCGACTTCCATAGAATCATACAATCCCTAACAGTGCAGGAGGCCATTCGGCCCATCGAGTCTGCACTGACAACAATCCCACCCAGGCCCCATAACCCCATACATTTACTCTAGCTCGTCCCGACACTAAGGGACAATTTAGCACGGCCAATTGACCTAACCACGCAGAGGGCAGCACGATGGCACAGTGGTTAGCACAGCTGCCTCACAGCGACACAGTGGTTAGCACTGCTGCCTCACAGCGCCAGGGACCCGGGTTCAATTCCCGGCTTGGGTCACTGTCTGCGTGGAGTTTGCACATTCTCCCCATGTCTGCGTGGGTTTCCTCCCCCAGTCCGAAAGACGTGCTGGTTAGGGTGCATTGGCCGTGCTAAATTCTCCCTCAGTGTTACCCGAACAGGCGCCGGAGTGTGGCGACTAGGGGAATTTCACAGTAACTTCATTGCAGTGTGGATGTAAGCCAACCTGTGATACTAATAAATAAACTTTAAACCTGCACGTCTTTGGACACTTAGGAGCAATTTAGCACGGACAATCCACCTAACCTGCACATCTTTGGAGTGTGGGAGGAAACCGGAGCACCCGGAGGAAACCCATGCAGGCACGGGGAGAATGTGCAGACTCCACACAGACAGACAGACACCGACTTTGCAAAGAAGAAAACCAACATGCACCGATATCTCTGGACAAGCCGGATCAGTCCCATTGAAATGTGGATCCCACAAGGTCCAAACAGGCAACATGGCAAATTAATTGCCCTCTTTCAACCCAGTGAACTGCTGTGTGAATGGAGAATGCGGAGGAGGGGGGGGTGGGGTTGGATAAATGCGTGCAGTTCCGGTCGCCACACTACCAGATGGACGTGGAAGCTTTGGAGAGGGTGCAGAGAAGTTTCACCAGGATGTTGGTTATGAAGAGAGGTTGAATAAACTAGGGTTGTTTTCACTGGAAAGACGGAGGCTGAGGGGAGACCTGATCGAGGTCCACAAAATGATGAGACACACAGACAGGGTGGATAGTCGGGGGCTTTCTCCCCAGGGTGGAAGTGTGAAGGGGGCACAGGTTCAAGGTGCGAAGGGGAAAGTTTAAGGGAGATGTGCGGGGGAAGGTTTTCACGCAGAGAGTTCTGGGTGCCTGGAACGCGCTGCCAGAGGAGGTGGTGGAAGCGGACACATTAGCAACGTTTAAGAGGCATCTGGATGGGTCCATGAATAGGGAGGGAATAGAGGGATACGGACCGAGTCAGGGCAGAAGGCACGGTAGCACAGTGGTTAGCACTGCTGCTTCACCGCTCCAGCGACCTGGGTTCGATTCCCGACTCGGGCCACTGTCTGTGTGGAGTTTGCACATTCTCCCCCGTGTCTGCGTGGGTTTCCTCCGGGTGCTCCGGTTTCCTCCCACAGTCCAAAGATGTGCGGGTTAGGTTGATTGGCCAGGTTAAAAATTGCCCCTTAGAGTCCTGGGATGTATAGGTTAGAGGGATTAGTGGGTAAAATATGTGGGGGTAGGGCCTGGGTGGGATTGTGGTCGGTGCAGACTCGATGGGCCGAATGGCCTCTTTCTGCACTGTAGGGTTTCTATGATTCTAAGAAGGTTTATTGTTTAAGTTTAGTTGGGGCATCATGACCAGCACAGGCTTGGTGGGCCGAAGGGCCTGTTCCTGTGCTGTTCTTTGTTCTAAGTGACTCCTCCATCCCAACGCTACAGCAAGAAAGCACAACATTAGATCCGATGGAGTAATAGTGGGCACACTGAAATCTTCAGCTGACAGAGTTTCAGGTGCTTAGTTAGGTTTTGTCCAAAGTCAGGGAACCCAAAGCCGATTTGCTAGACTCCTTTTTGGCTGGAGCTCAGTGAAGTTTAGCAGAGAGAGAGAGAGAGACATAAACAGATTCCTTTCTGCCACTTTTTCCCCCCGGATCCAATCCACTTACAGCGGTCAAAGCACAGAGCTAGACATTTCTACAGAAGCTGGATTTTTCTGGGGAGAAGTTGGGACGGCGGGGGGTTGGAATCGGAGGCGAGACAAAGGGAAGGAGCGAGGGAGGTGGTGAGGAGAGAGAGAACAGACAACATTTGCTGCTCAAAATTGTGGCAGAAATGGGGGGCAGGGAAGGAGAGAGAGAAAGAGAGAGAGAGAGAGGAGCGAATCTTGGAGACAAAACAGAACCATGACACTCTGCAAAGGACAGTGAGACCTCCAGACTAGAAACACCCTCCGGATTCCACAGGGGGAAAATTACAAGAAATTCAGGGAAACGGGAATGCAACTCGTCAGCACGATGGAAAAATTCAAGTCAGAAACTGGGAGGTGGGAGACAGTCTCCCCCCCGCCCGAGAAGACAGCAAATTCAACCCAAAAAACTATCGGAATTGCATTCCCAGTATCTAGTTCAGCGAGGTTACATTGGGATTTCTACAATATCCCTGGGATAAGGGGGAGGGGGAACGGAAAGTTTCCAAGATTTCCAAGGGAGGGCAGCTTTAAGTGGATCCAGCTTTGAACAGTTCAGGATGAGACTCACCCACTCGGGAATTCAAACACTTTCAGATTGCTGGAAACAAAAACACACACACGGCGACACACACGGCGCGACACACACACACGGCGCGACACACACACACGGCGCGACACACACACACGGCGCGACACACACACACGGCGCGACACACACACACGGCGCGACACACACACACGGCGCGACACACACACACGGCGCGACACACACACACGGCGCGACACACACACACGGCGCGACACACACACACGGCGCGACACACACACACGGCGCGACACACACACACGGCGCGACACACACACACGGCGCGACACACACACACGGCGCGACACACACACACGGCGCGACACACACACACGGCGCGACACACACACACGGCGCGACACACACACACGGCGCGACACACACACACGGCGCGACACACACACACGGCGCGACACACACACACGGCGCGACACACACACACGGCGCGACACACACACACGGCGCGACACACACACACGGCGCGACACACACACACGGCGCGACACACACACACGGCGCGACACACACACACGGCGCGACACACACACACGGCGCGACACACACACACGGCGCGACACACACACACGGCGCGACACACACACACGGCGCGACACACACACACGGCGCGACACACACACACGGCGCGACACACACACACGGCGCGACACACACACACGGCGCGACACACACACACGGCGCGACACACACACACGGCGCGACACACACACACGGCGCGACACACACACACGGCGCGACACACACACACGGCGCGACACACACACACGGCGCGACACACACACACGGCGCGACACACACACACGGCGCGACACACACACACGGCGCGACACACACACACGGCGCGACACACACACACGGCGCGACACACACACACGGCGCGACACACACACACGGCGCGACACACACACACGGCGCGACACACACACACGGCGCGACACACACACACGGCGCGACACACACACACGGCGCGACACACACACACGGCGCGACACACACACACGGCGCGACACACACACACGGCGCGACACACACACACGGCGCGACACACACACACGGCGCGACACACACACACGGCGCGACACACACACACGGCGCGACACACACACACGGCGCGACACACACACACGGCGCGACACACACACACGGCGCGACACACACACACGGCGCGACACACACACACGGCGCGACACACACACACGGCGCGACACACACACACGGCGCGACACACACACACGGCGCGACACACACACACGGCGCGACACACACACACGGCGCGACACACACACACGGCGCGACACACACACACGGCGCGACACACACACACGGCGCGACACACACACACGGCGCGACACACACACACGGCGCGACACACACACACGGCGCGACACACACACACGGCGCGACACACACACACGGCGCGACACACACACACGGCGCGACACACACACACGGCGCGACACACACACACGGCGCGACACACACACACGGCGCGACACACACACACGGCGCGACACACACACACGGCGCGACACACACACACGGCGCGACACACACACACGGCGCGACACACACACACGGCGCGACACACACACACGGCGCGACACACACACACGGCGCGACACACACACACGGCGCGACACACACACACGGCGCGACACACACACACGGCGCGACACACACACACGGCGCGACACACACACACGGCGCGACACACACACACGGCGCGACACACACACACGGCGCGACACACACACACGGCGCGACACACACACACGGCGCGACACACACACACGGCGCGACACACACACACGGCGCGACACACACACACGGCGCGACACACACACACGGCGCGACACACACACACGGCGCGACACACACACACGGCGCGACACACACACACGGCGCGACACACACACACGGCGCGACACACACACACGGCGCGACACACACACACGGCGCGACACACACACACGGCGCGACACACACACACGGCGCGACACACACACACGGCGCGACACACACACACGGCGCGACACACACACACGGCGCGACACACACACACGGCGCGACACACACACACGGCGCGACACACACACACGGCGCGACACACACACACGGCGCGACACACACACACGGCGCGACACACACACACGGCGCGACACACACACACGGCGCGACACACACACACGGCGCGACACACACACACGGCGCGACACACACACACGGCGCGACACACACACACGGCGCGACACACACACACGGCGCGACACACACACACGGCGCGACACACACACACGGCGCGACACACACACACGGCGCGACACACACACACGGCGCGACACACACACACGGCGCGACACACACACACGGCGCGACACACACACACGGCGCGACACACACACACGGCGCGACACACACACACGGCGCGACACACACACACGGCGCGACACACACACACGGCGCGACACACACACACGGCGCGACACACACACACGGCGCGACACACACACACGGCGCGACACACACACACGGCGCGACACACACACACGGCGCGACACACACACACGGCGCGACACACACACACGGCGCGACACACACACACGGCGCGACACACACACACGGCGCGACACACACACACGGCGCGACACACACACACGGCGCGACACACACACACGGCGCGACACACACACACGGCGCGACACACACACACGGCGCGACACACACACACGGCGCGACACACACACACGGCGCGACACACACACACGGCGCGACACACACACACGGCGCGACACACACACACGGCGCGACACACACACACGGCGCGACACACACACACGGCGCGACACACACACACGGCGCGACACACACACACGGCGCGACACACACACACGGCGCGACACACACACACGGCGCGACACACACACACGGCGCGACACACACACACGGCGCGACACACACACACGGCGCGACACACACACACGGCGCGACACACACACACGGCGCGACACACACACACGGCGCGACACACACACACGGCGCGACACACACACACGGCGCGACACACACACACGGCGCGACACACACACACGGCGCGACACACACACACGGCGCGACACACACACACGGCGCGACACACACACACGGCGCGACACACACACACGGCGCGACACACACACACGGCGCGACACACACACACGGCGCGACACACACACACGGCGCGACACACACACACGGCGCGACACACACACACGGCGCGACACACACACACGGCGCGACACACACACACGGCGCGACACACACACACGGCGCGACACACACACACGGCGCGACACACACACACGGCGCGACACACACACACGGCGCGACACACACACACGGCGCGACACACACACACGGCGCGACACACACACACGGCGCGACACACACACACGGCGCGACACACACACACGGCGCGACACACACACACGGCGCGACACACACACACGGCGCGACACACACACACGGCGCGACACACACACACGGCGCGACACACACACACGGCGCGACACACACACACGGCGCGACACACACACACGGCGCGACACACACACACGGCGCGACACACACACACGGCGCGACACACACACACGGCGCGACACACACACACGGCGCGACACACACACACGGCGCGACACACACACACGGCGCGACACACACACACGGCGCGACACACACACACGGCGCGACACACACACACGGCGCGACACACACACACGGCGCGACACACACACACGGCGCGACACACACACACGGCGCGACACACACACACGGCGCGACACACACACACGGCGCGACACACACACACGGCGCGACACACACACACGGCGCGACACACACACACGGCGCGACACACACACACGGCGCGACACACACACACGGCGCGACACACACACACGGCGCGACACACACACACGGCGCGACACACACACACGGCGCGACACACACACACGGCGCGACACACACACACGGCGCGACACACACACACGGCGCGACACACACACACGGCGCGACACACACACACGGCGCGACACACACACACGGCGCGACACACACACACGGCGCGACACACACACACGGCGCGACACACACACACGGCGCGACACACACACACGGCGCGACACACACACACGGCGCGACACACACACACGGCGCGACACACACACACGGCGCGACACACACACACGGCGCGACACACACACACGGCGCGACACACACACACGGCGCGACACACACACACGGCGCGACACACACACACGGCGCGACACACACACACGGCGCGACACACACACACGGCGCGACACACACACACGGCGCGACACACACACACGGCGCGACACACACACACGGCGCGACACACACACACGGCGCGACACACACACACGGCGCGACACACACACACGGCGCGACACACACACACGGCGCGACACACACACACGGCGCGACACACACACACGGCGCGACACACACACACGGCGCGACACACACACACGGCGCGACACACACACACGGCGCGACACACACACACGGCGCGACACACACACACGGCGCGACACACACACACGGCGCGACACACACACACGGCGCGACACACACACACGACGCGACACACACACACGCGCGACACACACACACGGCGCGAACACACACACGGCGCGACACACACATCGGCGCGACCACACACACGGCGCGACACACACAACGGCGCGACACACACACTCAGCGCGACACACAACACACACACGGCGCGACACACACACACGGCGCGACACACACACACGGCGCGACACACACACACGGCGCGACACACACACACGGCGCGACACACACACACGGCGCGACACACACACACGGCGCGACACACACACACGCGCGACACACACACAGCGCGACACACACACAGCGCGACACACACACAGCGCGACACACACACAGCGCGACACACACACAGCGCGACACACACACAGCGCGACACACACACAGCGCGACACACACACAGCGCGACACACACACAGCGCGACACACACACAGCGCGACACACACACAGCGCGACACACACACAGCGCGACACACACACAGCGCGACACACACACAGCGCGACACACACACAGCGCGACACACACACAGCGCGACACACACACAGCGCGACACACACACAGCGCGACACACACACAGCGCGACACACACACAGCGCGACACACACACAGCGCGACACACACACAGCGCGACACACACACAGCGCGACACACACACAGCGCGACACACACACAGCGCGACACACACACAGCGCGACACACACACAGCGCGACACACACACACCCCACACTTTCCCCTTCACTTTCTCACAAAATGCGATGCACAGAATCAGGTGCCCACACAGGGCCACGGGCAGGGCAAGAGACAGACACACACATAGACACCCACCCACAGACCCAGACAAACCAGTAACCCTTAGGGTGAAGGTCTCCTCACTCAAACCCGCCTCCCCCACCCGACCAAACACAAGCTTGGGGAGGAAACTTTCCAGAACCAACCCTGGGGAGAGAAAAAGGGAAAATCCGGCAATAATCCGATCAAATCCCAAAGGGAGCGAATCAGGAATCTCAAAATGGAGAAAAGACTGGAAAGTAAAACTAAACCCCAGGCTGTGGACAAGCGGCACGGAGGGGGTCACCGGGCGAGGGGTGTGAGGGGCACCGGGCGAGGGGTGGGGGGTAAGGGGGGCACCGGGTGAGGGGTGATGGGGTGAGGGGGCACTGGGCGAGGGGGGCACTGGGCGAGGACTGGGGGTGAGGGGGACACTGGGCGAGGGGTGGGGGGTGAGGGGGGCACCGGGCGAGGGGCTGAGGGGGGCACCGGGCAGGGCTGGGGGTGAGGGGGACACTGGGCGAGGCGTGGGGGGTGAGGGGCACCGGGCGAGGTGCTGAGGGTGCCTGCGGGCGACGGGGTGGGGGGTGAGGAGGCACTGGGCGAGAAGTGAGGGGGGCGAGGGGGCAGCGGGCGAGGGGGGGCATCATGGGGCGAGGGGGGCAGCGGGCGAGGGGGGCAGCGGGCGAGGGGGGCAGCGGGCGAGGGGGGCAGCGGGCGAGGGGGGCAGCGGGCGAGGGGGGCAGCGGGCGAGGGGGGCAGCGGGCGAGGGGGGCAGCGGGCGAGGGGGGCAGCGGGCGAGGGGGGCAGCGGGCGAGGGGGGCAGCGGGCGAGGGGGGCAGCGGGCGAGGGGGGCAGCGGGCGAGGGGGGCAGCGGGCGAGGGGGGCAGCGGGCGAGGGGGGCAGCGGGCGAGGGGGGCAGCGGGCGAGGGGGGCAGCGGGCGAGGGGGGCAGCGGGCGAGGGGGGCAGCGGGCGAGGGGGGCAGCTGGCGAGGGGGGCAGCGGGCGAGGGGGGCAGCGGGCGAGGGGGGCAGCGGGCGAGGGGGGCAGCGGGCGAGGGGGGCAGCGGGCGAGGGGGGCAGCGGGCGAGGGGGGCAGCGGGCGAGGGGGGCAGCGGGCGAGGGGGGCAGCGGGCGAGGGGGGCAGCGGGCGAGGGGGGCAGCGGGCGAGGGGGGCAGCGGGCGAGGGGGGCAGCGGGCGAGGGGGGCACCGGGCGAGGGGGGCACCGGGCGAGGGGGGCACCGGGCGAGGGGGCACCGGGCGAGGGGGGCACCGGGCGAGGGGGGCACCGGGCGTGGGGGGCACCGGGCGTGGGGGGCACCGGGCGAGGGGGGCACCGGGCGAGGGGGGCACCGGGCGAGGGGGGCACCGGGCGAGGGGGGCACCGGGCGAGGGGGGCACCGGGCGAGGGGGGCACCGGGCGAGGGGGGCACCGGGCGAGGGGGGCACCGGGCGAGGGGGGCACCGGGCGAGGGGGCACCGGGCGAGGGGGGCACCGGGCGAGGGGGGCACCGGGCGAGGGGGGCACCGGGCGAGGGGGGCACCGGGCGAGGGGGGCACCGGGCGAGGGGGGCACCGGGCGAGGGGGGCACCGGGCGAGGGGGGCACCGGGCGAGGGGGGCACCGGGCGAGGGGGGCACCGGGCGAGGGGGGCACCGGGCGAGGGGTGGGGATGAGGGGGCACCGGGGGAGGGGTGGGGATGAGGGGGCACCGGGGGAGGGGTGGGGATGAGGGGGCACCGGGGGAGGGGTGGGGATGAGGGGGCACCGGGGGAGGGGTGGGGATGAGGGGGCAACGGGGGAGGGGTGGGGATGAGGGGGCAACGGGGGAGGGGTGGGGATGAGGGGGCAACGGGGGAGGGGTGGGGATGAGGGGGCAACGAGGGAGGGGTGGGGATGAGGGGGCACCGGGGGAGGGATGGGGATGAGGGGGCACCGGGGGAGGGGTGGGGGTGAGGGTGGCACAGTGGGGTGAGGGGGGTACAGGGGGAGGGGTGGGGGGTGAGGGGGGCACCGGGTGAGTGGTGGG
>NW_027591506.1:85000-86281 GCF_964213995.1 Mustelus asterias | reverse complement strand
CCCTCTCTCTCCATCACTCTCTCTCCCCCTCTCTCCATCACTCTCTCTCCCCCTCTCTCTCCATCACTCTCTCTCCTATCTCTCCATCACTCTCTCTCCCTCTCTCTCCATCACTCTCTCTCCCTAACTCTCCATCACTCTCTCTCCCCCTCTCTGCATCTCTCTCTCTCCCACCTCTCTCCATCACTCTCTCTCCCTCTCTCTCCATCACTCTCTCTCTCTCCCTCTCTCCATCACTCTCTCCCCCCTCTCTCCATCACTCTCTCTATCACTCTCTCCATCACTCCTCTTCCCCCTCTCTCCATCACTCTCTCTCCCTCTCTCTCCATTACTCTCTCTCCCTATCTCTCCATCACTCTCTCTCCCTCTCTCTCCATCACTCTCTCTCCCTCTCTCTCTCCATCGCTCTCTCTCCCGATCTCTCCATCACTCTCTCTCCCTATCTCTCCTTCTCTCTCTCTTCCCCCTCTCTCCATCTCTCTCTCTCCCTATCTCTCCATCTCTCTCTCTTCCCCTTCTCTCCATCTCTCTCTCTCCCTATCTCTCCATCACTCTCTCTCCCTATCTCTCCATCTCTCTCTCTTCCCCCTCTCTCCATCACTCTCTCTTCCCCCTCTCTCCATCTCTCTCTCTTCCCCCTCTCTCCATCTCTCTCTCTTCCCCCTCTCTCCATCACTCTCTCTTCCCCCTCTCTCCATCTCTCTCTCTTCCCCTTCTCTCCATCTCTCTCTCTCCCTATCTCTCCATCTCCCTCTCTTCCTCCTCTCTCCATCACTCTCTCTTCCCCCTCTCTCCATCTCTCTCTCTCCATCACTCTCTCTTCATCACTCTCTCTTCCCCCTCTCTCCATCACTCTCTCTCCCCCTCTCTCCATCACTCTCTCTCCCTATCTCTCCATCACTCTCCCTTCCCCCTCTCTCCATCACTCTCTCTCCCCATTCTCTCTCTCCCCACCCCCCTCCCCATGTTTCTCTTGCTCTCTCCCTTCCTCTACATCCCTTTCTCTCCTTCTCTACTCTCCCTCTCTGTCACCCTCTCTCCCTGTCCATCTCTTTCTCTCTCTCTCCCTCAACTCCCACACTCTATCTCACTCCATCTCTCTCACTCGCTCTCTCCCTCGAAATCTCTCCCTCTCTCCATCTGTCTCTCTCTATCTCTGCCTCTCTTTCCCTCTCTCCCAACTCTCTTTCTCACTATCTCTCTCTCTATCTCTGTCTGTCCATCTCTCTCTCTCTCTCCCTCTCTCTCTCTTTCTCCCTCCCTCTCTATCCCTCCCTCTCT
>NW_027591506.1:0-82500 GCF_964213995.1 Mustelus asterias | reverse complement strand
GTATATAAACCACCCCGAACCCCTCGATTAGATTCCAGTCTGTAACTCACTCCCGGGTATCAGTTATTCTATATATAAACCATCCCGAACCCCTCGATTAGATTCCAGTCTGTAACTCACTCCCGGGTATCTGTTATTCTATATATAAACCACCCTGAACCCCTCGATTAGATTCCAGTATGTAACTCACTCCCGGGTATCTGTTATTCTATATATAAACCACCCCGAACCCCTCGATTAGATTCCAGTCTGTGACTCACTCCCGGGTATCTGTTATTCTATATATAAACCACACCGAACCCCTCGATTAGATTCCAGTCTGTAACTCAATCCCGGATATCTGTTATTCTATATATAAACCTCCTGAACCCCTCGATTAAATTCCAGTCTGTAACTCACTCCCGGGTATCTGTTATTCTGTACATAAACCACCCCGAAACCCTCGATTAGATTCCAGTCTGTAAGTCACTCCCGGGTATCTGTTATTCTGTATGTAAACCACCCTGAACCCCTCGATTATATTCCAGTCTGTAACTCACTCCCGGGTATCTGTTATTCTATATATAAACCACCCCAAACTCCTCGATTAGATTCCAGTCTGTAACTCACTCCCGGGTATCTGTTATTCTATATATAAACTACCTCGAACCCCTCGATTAGTTTCCAGTCTGTAACTCACTCCCGGGTATGTGTTATGCTATATATAAACCACCCCAAACCCCTCGATTAGATTCCAGTCTGTAACTCACTCCCGGGTATGTGTTATTCTATATATAAACCACCTCGAACCCCTCGATTATGTTCCAGTCTGTAACTCACTCCCGGGTATCTGTTATTCTATATATAAACCACCTCGAACCCCTCGATTATATTCCAGTCTGTAACTCACTCCCGGGTATCTGTTATTCTATATATAAACCACCTCGAACCCCTCGATTAGATTCCAGTCTGTAACTCACTCCGGGGTATCTGTTATTCCATATATAAACCACCCCGAACCCCTCGATTAGATTCCAGTCTGTAACTCACTCCCGGGTATCTGTTATTCTATATATAAACCACCCCGAACCCCTCGATTACATTCCAGTCTGTAACTCACTCCCGGGTATGTGTTATTCGATATATAAACCACCCCAAACCCCTCGATTATATCCCAGTCTGTAACTCACTCCCGGGTATGTGTTATTCTATATATAAACCACCCTGAACCCCTCGATTAGATTCCAGTCTGTAACTCACTCCCGGGTATCTGTTCTATATATAAAACACCCCGAACCCCTCGATTAGATTCCAGTCTGTAACTCACTCCCGGGTATCCGTTATTCTACATATAAACCACCCCGAATCCCTCGATTAGATTCCAGTCTGTAACTCACTCCCGGGTATCTGTTATTCTATATATAAACCACCCCGAACCCCTCGATTCGATTCCAGTCTGTAACTCACTCCCGGGTATCTGTTATTCTATATATAAACCACCCCGAACCCCTCGATTAGATTCCAGTCTGTAACTCACTCCAGGGTATCTGTTATTCTATATATAATCCACCCCGAACCCCTCGATTAGATTCCAGTCGGTAACTCACTCCCGGGTATCTGTTATTCTATATATAAATCACCCCGAACCCCTCGATTAGATTCCAGTCGGTAACTCACTCCCGGGTATCTGTTATTCTATATATAAACCACCCTGAACCCCTCGATTAGATTCCAGTCTGTAACTCACTCCCGGGTATCTGTTATTCTACATAGAAACCACACTGAAACCCTCGATTAGATTCCAGTCTGTAACTCACTCCCGGGTATCTGTTATTCTATATATAAACCACCCTGAACCACTCGATTAGATTCCAGTCTGTAACTCACTCCCGGGTATCTGTTATTCTATATATAAACCACCCCGAACCCCTCGATTAGATTCCAGTCTGTAACTCACTCCCGGGTATCTGTTATTCTATATATAAACCACCCCGAACCCCTCGATTAGATTCCAGTCTGTAACTCACTCCCGGGAATCTGTTATTCTATATATAAACCACCCCGAACCCCTCGATTAGATTCCAGTCTGTAACTCACTCCCGGGTATCTGTTATTCTATATATAAACCACCCCGAACCCCTCGATTAGATTCCAGTCTGTAACTCACTCCCGGGAATCTGTTATTCTATATATAAACCACCCCGAACCCCTCGATTAGATTCCAGTCTGTAACTCACTCCCGGGTATCTGTTATTCCATATATAAACCACCCCGAACCCCTCGATTAGATTCCAGTCTGTAACTCACTCCCGGGTATCTGTTATTCTATATATAAACCACCCCGAACCCCTCGATTACATTCCAGTCTGTAACTCACTCCCGGGTATGTGTTATTCGATATATAAACCACCCAAAACCCCTCGATTATATCCCAGTCTGTAACTCACTCCCGGGTATGTGTTATTCTATATATAAACCACCCTGAACCCCTCGATTAGATTCCAGTCTGTAACTCACTCCCGGGTATCTGTTCTATATATAAAACACCCCGAACCCCTCGATTAGATTCCAGTCTGTAACTCACTCCCGGGTATCCGTTATTCTACATATAAACCACCCCGAATCCCTCGATTAGATTCCAGTCTGTAACTCACTCCCAGGTATCTGTTATTCTATATATAAACCACCCTGAACCCCTCGATTAGATTCCATCCTGTAACTCACTCCCGGGTATTTGTTATTCCATATATAAACCACCCCGAACCCCTCGATTCGATTCCAGTCTGTAACTCACTCCCGGGTATCTGTTATTCTATATATAAACCACCCCGAACCCCTCGATTAGATTCCAGTCTGTAACTCACTCCAGGGTATCTGTTATTCTATATATAATCCACCCCGAACCCCTCGATTAGATTCCAGTCGGTAACTCACTCCCGGGTATCTGTTATTCTATATATAAACCACCCTGAACCCCTCGATTAGATTCCAGTCTGTAACTCACTCCCGGCTATCTGTTATTCTATATATAATCCACCCCGAACCCCTCGATTAGATTCCAGTCTGTAACTCACTCCCGGGTATCTGTTATTCTATATATAAATCACCCCGAACCCCTCGATTAGATTCCAGTCGGTAACTCACTCCCGGGTATCTGTTATTCTATATATAAACCACCCTGAACCCCTCGATTAGATTCCAGTCTGTAACTCACTCCCGGGTATCTGTTATTCTATATATAAACCACCCCGAACCCCTCGATTAGATTCCAGTCTGTAACTCACTCCCGTGTATCTGTTATTCTATATATAAACCACCCTGAACCACTCGATTAGATTCCAGTCTGTAACTCACTCCCGGGTATCTGTTATTCTATATATAAACCACCCCGAACCCCTCGATTAGATTCCAGTCTGTAACTCACTCCCGGGTATCTGTTATTCTATATATAAACCACCCCGAACCCCTCGATTAGATTCCAGTCTGTAACTCACTCCCGGGTATCTGTTATTCTATATATAAACCACCCCGAACCCCTCGATTAGATTCCAGTCTGTAACTCACTCCCGGGAATCTGTTATTCTATATATAAACCACCCCGAACCCCTCGATTAGATTCCAGTCTGTAACTCACTCCCGGGTATCTGTTATTGTATATATAAACCACCCCGAACCCCTCGATTAGATTCCAGTCTGTAACTCACTCCCGGGAATCTGTTATTCTATATATAAACCACCCCGAACCCCTCGATTAGATTCCAGTCTGTAACTCACTCCCGGGAATCTGTTATTCTATATATAAACCACCCCGAACCCCTCGATTAGATTCCACTCTGCAACTCACTCCCGGGTATCTGTTATTGTATATATAAACCACCCCGAACCCCTCGATTAGATTCCAGTCTGTAACTCACTCCCGGGTATCTGTTATTCGGTATATAAAACACCCCGAACCCCTCGATTAGATTCCAGTCTGTAACTCACTCCCGGGAATCTGTTATTCTATATATAAACCACCCCGAACCCCTCGATGAGATGCCAGTCTGTAACTCACCCCCGGGTATCTGTTATTCTATATATAAACCACCCCGAACCCCTCGATTAGAATCCAGTCTGTAACTCACTCCCGGGTATCTGTTAATCTATATATAAACCCCCCCGAACCCCTCGATGAGATGCCAGTCTGTAACTCACCCCCGGGTATCTGTTATTCTATATATAAACCACCCCGAACCCCTCGATGAGATGCCAGTCTGTACCTCACCCCCGGGTATCTGTTATTCTATATATAAACCACCCCGAACCCCTCGATTAGATTCCAGCCTGTAACTCACTCCCGGGTATCTGTTATTCTATATATAAACCACCCCGAACCCCTCGATTAGATTCCAATCTGTAATTCCCTCCCGGGTCTCTGTTATTCTATATATAAACAACCCTCGAACTCCTCGATTAGATTCCAGTCTGTAACTCACTCCCGGGTATCAGTTATTCTATATATAAACCATCCCGAACCCCTCGATTAGATTCCAGTCTGTAACTCACTCCCGGGTTTCTGTTATTCTGTATATAAACCACCCTGAACCCCTCGATTAGATTCCAGTCTGTAACTCACTCCTGGGTATCTGTTATTCTATATAAACCAACCCAAACACCACGATTAGATTCCAGTCTGTAACTCACTCCCGGGAATCTGTTATTCTATATATAAACCATCCCGAACACCTCGATTAGATTCCAGTCTGTAACTCACTCCCGGGTATCTGTTATTCTATATATAAACCACCCTGAACCCCTCGATTAGATTCCAGTCTGTAACTCACTCCCGGGTATCTGTTATTCTATATATAAATCACCCCGAACCCCTCGATTAGATTCCAGTCGGTAACTCACTCCCGGGTATCTGTTATTCTATATATAAACCACCCTGAACCCCTCGATTAGATTCCAGTCTGTAACTCACTCCCGGGTATCTGTTATTCTACATAGAAACCACACTGAAACCCTCGATTAGATTCTAGTCTGTAACTCACTCCCGGGTATCTGTTATTCTATATATAAACCACCCTGAACCACTCGATTAGATTCCAGTCTGTAACTCACTCCCGGGTATCTGTTATTCTATATATAAACCACCCCGAACCCCTCGATTAGATTCCAGTCTGTAACTCACTCCCGGGTATCTGTTATTCTATATATAAACCACCCCGAACCCCTCGATTAGATTCCAGTCTGTAACTCACTCCCGGGTATCTGTTATTCTATATATAAACCACCCCGAACCCCTCGATTAGATTCCAGTCTGTAACTCACTCCCGGGAATCTGTTATTCTATATATAAACCACCCCGAACCCCTCGATTAGATTCCAGTCTGTAACTCACTCCCGGGTATCTGTTATTGTATATATAAACCACCCCGAACCCCTCGATTAGATTCCAGTCTGTAACTCACTCCCGGGAATCTGTTATTCTATATATAAACCACCCCGAACCCCTCGATTAGATTCCAGTCTGTAACTCACTCCCGGGAATCTGTTATTCTATATATAAACCACCCCGAACCCCTCGATTAGATTCCACTCTGCAACTCACTCCCGGGTATCTGTTATTGTATATATAAACCACCCCGAACCCCTCGATTAGATTCCAGTCTGTAACTCACTCCCGGGTATCTGTTATTCGGTATATAAAACACCCCGAACCCCTCAATTAGATTCCAGTCTGTAACTCACTCCCGGGAATCTGTTATTCTATATATAAACCACCCCGAACCCCTCGATGAGATGCCAGTCTGTAACTCACCCCCGGGTATCTGTTATTCTATATATAAACCACCCCGAACCCCTCGATTAGAATCCAGTCTGTAACTCACTCCCGGGTATCTGTTATTCTATATATAAACCCCCCCGAACCCCTCGATGAGATGCCAGTCTGTAACTCACCCCCGGGTATCTGTTATTCTATATATAAACCACCCCGAACCCCTCGATGAGATGCCAGTCTGTAACTCACCCCCGGGTATCTGTTATTCTATATATAAACCACCCCGAACCCCTCGATTAGATTCCAGCCTGTAACTCACTCCCGGGTATCTGTTATTCTATATATAAACCACCCCGAACCCCTCGATTAGATTCCAATCTGTAATTCCCTCCCGGGTCTCTGTTATTCTATATATAAACAACCCTCGAACTCCTCGATTAGATTCCAGTCTGTAACTCACTCCCGGGTATCAGTTATTCTATATATAAACCATCCCGAACCCCTCGATTAGATTCCAGTCTGTAACTCACTCCCGGGTTTCTGTTATTCTGTATATAAACCACCCTGAACCCCTCGATTAGATTCCAGTCTGTAACTCACTCCTGGGTATCTGTTATTCTATATAAACCAACCCAAACACCACGATTAGATTCCAGTCTGTAACTCACTCCCGGGAATCTGTTATTCTATATATAAACCATCCCGAACACCTCGATTAGATTCCAGTCTGTAACTCACTCCCGGGTATCTGTTATTCTATATATAAACCACCCTGAACCCCTCGATTAGATTCCAGTCTGTAACTCACTCCCGGGTATCTGTTATTCTATATATAAACCACCCCAAACCCCTCGATTAGATTCCAGTCTGTAACTCACTCCCAGGTATCTGTTATTCTATATATAAACCACCCCGAACCCCTCGATTAGATTCCAGTCTGTAACTCACTCCCGGGTATCTGTTATTCTGTATATAAACCACCCCGAACCCCTCGATTAGATTCCAGTCTGCGACTCACTCCCGGGTATCAGTTATTCTATACATAAGCCACCACGAACCCCTCGATTCGATTCCAGTCTGTAACTCACTCCCGGGTATCTGTTATTCTATATATAATTAACCCCGAACCCCTCGATTAGATTCCAGTCTGTAACTCACTCCCGGGTATCAGTTATTCTATATATAAACCATCCCGAACCCCTCGATTAGATTCCAGTCTGGAACTCACTCCCGGGAATCTGTTATTCTATATATAAACCACCCTGAACCCCTCGATTAGATTCCAGTCTGTAACTCACTCCCGGGTATCTGTTATTCTATATATAAACCACCCTGAACCCCTCGATTAGATTCCAGTCTGTAACTCACTCCCGGGTATCTGTTATTCTATATATAAACCACCCCAAACCCCACGATTAGATTCCAGTCTGTAACTCACTCCCGGGTATCTGTTATTCTATATATAAACCACCCCGAACCCCTCGATTAGATTCCAGTCGGTAATTCACTCCCGGGTATCTGTTATTCTATATATAAACCACCCTGAACCCCTCGATTAGATTCCAGTCTGTAACTCACTCCCGGGTATCTGTTATTCTACATAGAAACCACACTGAAACCCTCGATTAGATTCCAGTCTGTAACTCACTCCCGGGTATCTGTTATTCTATATATAAACCACCCTGAACCACTCGATTAGATTCCAGTCTGTAACTCACTCCCGGGTATCTGTTATTCTATATATAAACCACCCCGAACCCCTCGATTAGATTCCAGTCTGTAACTAACTCCCGGGTATCTGTTATTCTATATAGAAACCACCCCGAACCCCTCGATTAGATTCCAGTCTGTAACTCACTCCCGGGTATCTGTTATTCTATATATAAACCACCCCGAACCCCTCGATTAGATTCCAGTCTGTAACTCACTTCCGGGAATCTGTTATTCTATATATAAACCACCCCGAACCCCTCGATTAGATTCCAGTCTGTAACTCACTCCCGGGTATCTGTTATTGTATATATAAACCACCCCGAACCCCTCGATTAGATTCCAGTCTGTAACTCACTCCCGGGAATCTGTTATTCTATATATAAACCACCCCCAACCCCTCGATTAGATTCCAGTCTTTAACTCACTCCCGGGAATCTGTTATTCTATATATAAACCACCCCGAACCCCGCGATTAGATTCCAGTCTGTAACTCACTCCCGGGTATCTGTTATTGTATATATAAACCACCCCGAACCCCTCGATTAGATTCCAGTCTGTAACTCACTCCCGGGTATCTGTTATTCTATATATAAACCACCCCGAACCCCTCGATTAGATTCCAGTCTGTAACTCACTCCCGGGAATCTGTTATTCTATATATAAACCACCCCGAACCCTTCGATTAGATTCCAGTCTGTAACTCACTCCCGGGTATCTGTTATTCTATATATAAACCACCCCGAACCCCTCGATTAGATTCCAGTCTGTAACTCACTCCCGGGAATCTGTTATTCTATATATAAACCACCCCGAACCCCTCGATTAGATTCCAGTCTGTAACTCACTCCCGGGTATCTGTTATTCTATATATAAACCACCCCGAACACCTCGATTAGATTCCAGTCTGTAACTCACTCCCGGGTATCTGTTATTCCATATATAAACCACCCCGAACCCCTCGATTAGATTCCAGTCTGTAACTCACTCCCGGGTATCTGTTATTCTATATATAAACCACCCCGAACCCCTCGATTACATTCCAGTCTGTCACTCACTCCCGGGTATGTGTTATTCGATATATAAACCACCCCAAACCCCTCGATTATATCCCAGTCTGTAACTCACTCCCGGGTATGTGTTATTCTATATATAAACCACCCTCAACACCTCGATTAAATTCCAGTCTGGAACTCACTCCCGGGAATCTGTTATTCTATATATAAACAACCCTGAACCCCTCGATTAGATTCCAGTCTGTAACTCACTCCCGGGTATCTGTTATTCTAAATATGAACCACCCTGAACCCCTCGATTAGATTCCAGTCAGTAACTCACTCCCGGGTATCTGTTATTCTACATAGAAACCACACTGAATCCCTCGATTAGATTCCAGTCTGTAACTCACTCCCAGGTATCTGTTATTCTATATATAAACCACCCTGAAGCCCTCGATTAGATTCCAGCCTGTAACTCACTCCCGGGTATCTGTTATTCTAAATATAAACCACCCCAAACCCCTCGATTAGATTCCAGTCTGTAACTCACTCCCGGGTATCTGTTATTCTATATATAAACCACCCTGAACCCCTCGATTAGATTCCAGTCTGTAACTCACTCCCGGGTATCTGTTATTCTATATATAAACCACCTCGAACCCCTCGATGAGATTCCAGTCTGTAACTCACTCCCGGGTATCTGCTATTCTACATATAAACCACCCCGAACGCCTCGATTAGATTCCAGTCTGTAACTCACTCCTGGGTATCTGTAATTCTATATATAAACGACCCCGAACCCCTCGATTAGATTCCAGTCTGTAACTCACTCTCGGGTATCTGTTTTCTGTATATAAACCACCCCAAACCCCTCGATTAGATTCCAGTCTGTAACTCACTCCCGGGTATCTGTTATTCTATATATAAACCACCCCAAACCCCTCGATTAGATTCCAGTCTGCAACTCCCTCCCGGGTATCTGTTATTCTATATATAAACCACCCCGAACCCCTCGATTCGATTCCAGTCTGGAACTCAGTCTCGGGTATCTGTTATTCTATATATAAACCACCCCGAACCCCGCGATTCGATTCCAGTCTGTAACTCAATCCCGGGTATCGGTTATTCTATATATAAACCACCCTGAACCCCTCGATTAGATTCCAGTCTGTAACTCACTCCCGGGTATCTGTTATTCTATATATAAACCACCCCGAACCCCTCGATTAGATTCCAGTCTGTAACTCACTCCCGGGTATCTGTTATTCTATATATAAACCATCCCGAACACCTCGATTAGATTCCAGTCTGTAACTCACTCCCGGGTATCTGTTATTCTATATATAAACCATCCCGAACACCTCGATTAGATTCCAGTCTGTAACTCACTCCCGGGTATCTGTTATTCTATATATAAACCACCCCGAACCCCTCGATTAGATTCCAGTCTGTAACTCACTCCCGGGTATCTGTTATTCTATATATAAACCACCCCAAACCCCTTGATTAGATTCCAGTCTGTAACTCACTCCCGGGTATCTGTAATTCTATATATAAACCAACCCGAACCCCTCGATTAGATTCCTGTCTGTAAGTCACTCCCGGGTATCTGTTATTCTGTATATAAACCACCCTGAACACCACGATTAGATTCCAGTCTGTAACTCACTCCCGGGTATCTGTTATTCTACATATAAACGACCTCGAAACCCTCGATTAGATTCCAGTCTGTAACTCACTCCCGGGTATCTGTTATTCTATATATAAACCACCCTGTACCCCTCGATTAGATTCCAGTCTGTAACTCACTCCCGGGTATCTGTTATTCTATATATAAACCACCCCGAACACCTCGATTAGATTCCAGTCTGTAACTCACTCCCGGGTATCTGTTATTCCATATATAAACCACCCCGAACCCCTCGATTAGATTCCAGTCTGTAACTCACTCCCCGCTATCTGTTATTCTATATATAAACCACCCCGAACCCCTCGATTAGATTCCAGTCTGTAACTCACTCCCGGGTATCTGTTATTCTATATATAAACCACCCCGAACACCTCGATTAGATTCCAGTCTGTAACTCACTCCCGGGTATCTGTTATTCTATATATAAACCACCCTGAACCCCTCGATTAGATTATAGTCTGTAACTCACTCCCGGGTATCTGTTATTCTATATATAAACCACCCCGAACCCCTCGATTACATTATAGTCTGTAACTCACTCCCGGGTATGTGTTATTCTATATATAATCCACCCCAAACCCCTCGATTAGATTCCAGTCTGTTACTCCCTCCCGGGTATCTGTTATTCTAAATATAAACCACCCTGAACCCCTCGATTAGATTCCAGTCAGTAACTCACTCCCGGGTATCTGTTATTCGACATATAAACCACACTGAATCCCTCGATTAGATTCCAGTCTGTAACTCACTCCCAGGTATCTGTTATTCTATATGTAAACCACCCTGAACCCCTCGATTAGATTCCAGCCTGTAACTCACTCTCGGGTATCTGTTATTCTAAATATAAACCACCCCAAACCCCTCGATTTGATTCCAGTCTGTAACTCACTCCCGGGTATCTGTTATTCTATGTATAAACCATCCCGAACCCCACCATTAGATTCCAGTCTGTAACTCACTCCCGGGTATCTGCTATTCTACATAGAAACCACCCCGAACCCCTCGATTAGATTCCAGCCTGTAACTCACTCCTGGGTATCTGTTATTCTATATATAAACAACCCCGAACCCCTCGATTAGATTCCAGTCTGTAACTCACTCCCGGGTATCTGTTATTCGATATATAAACCACCCCAAACCCCTCGATTAGATTCCAGTCTCCAACTCCCTCCCGGGTATCTGTTATTCTATATATAAACCACCCCGAACCCCTCGATTCGATTCCAGTCTGTAACTCACTCCCGGGTATCGGGTATTCTATATATAAGCCACCCTGAACCCCTCGATTAGATTCCAGTCTGTAACTCACTCCCGGGTATCTGTTATTCTATATATAAACCACCCCGAACCCCTCGATTAGATTCCAGTCTGTAACTCACTCCCGGGTATCTGTTATTCTATATATAAACCACCCTGAACCCCTCGATTAGATTCCAGTCTGTAACTCACTCCCGGGTATCTGTTATTCTGTATATAAACCACCCCGAACCCCTCGATTAGATTCCAGTCTGTAACTCACTCCCGGGTATCTGTTATTCTGTATATAAACCACCCCGAACCCCTCGATTAGATTCCAGTCTGTAACTCACTCCCGGGTATCTGTTATTCTGTATATAAACCAACCCAAACCCCTCGATTAGATTCCAGTCTGCGACTCACTCCCGGGTATCTGTTATTCTATACATAAGCCACCACGAACCCCTCGATTAGATTCCAGCCTGTAACTCACTCCCGGGTATCTGTTATTTTATATATAAACCACCCCGAACCCCTCGATTAGATTCCAGTCTGTAACTCACTCGCGGGTATCTGTTATTCTATATATAAACCACCCGAACCCCTCGATTAGATTCCAGTCTGTAACTCACTCCCGGGTATCTGTTATTCTATATATAAACCACCTCGAACCCCTCGATTAGTTTCGTCTGTAACTCACTCCCGGGTATGTGTTATTCCATATATAAACCACCCCGAACCCCTCGATTAGATTCCAGTCTGTAACTCACTCCCGGGTATCTGTTATTCTGTATATAAACCACCCCGAACCCCTCGATTAGATTCCAGTCTGTAACTCACTCCCGGGTATCTGTTATTCTGTATATAAACCAACCCAAACCCCTCGATTAGATTCCAGTCTGCGACTCACTCCCGGGTATCTGTTATTCTATACATAAGCCACCACGAACCCCTCGATTAGATTCCAGCCTGTAACTCACTCCCGGGTATCTGTTATTTTATATATAAACCACCCCGAACCCCTCGATTAGATTCCAGTCTGTAACTCACTCGCGGGTATCTGTTATTCTATATATAAACCACCCGAACCCCTCGATTAGATTCCAGTCTGTAACTCACTCCCGGGTATCTGTTATTCTATATATAAACCACCTCGAACCCCTCGATTAGTTTCGTCTGTAACTCACTCCCGGGTATGTGTTATTCCATATATAAACCACCCCGAACCCCTCGATTAGATTCCAGTCTGTAACTCACTCCCGGGTATCTGTTATTCTATATATAAACCACCCCGAACCCCTCGATTAGATTCCAGTCTGTAACTCACTCCCGGGTATGTGTTATTCTATATATAAATCTCCCCAAACCCCTCGATTATATCCCAGTCTGTAACTCACTCCCGGGTATCTGTTATTCTATATATAAACCACCCTGAACCCCTCGATTAGATTCCAGTCTGGAACTCACTCCCGGGTATCTGTTATTCTATATATAAACCACCCCGAACCCCTCGATTAGATTCCAGTCTGTAACTCACTCCCGGGTATCTGTTATTCTGTATATAAACCACCCTGAACCCCTCAATTAGATTCCAGTCTGTAACTCACTCCCGGGTATCTGTTATTCTCTATATAAACCACCCCGAACCCCTCGATTAGATTCCAGTCTGTAACTCACTCCCGGGTATCTGTTATTCTAAATATAAACCACCCTGAACCCCTCGATTAGATTCCAGTCAGTAACTCACTCCCGGGTATCTGTTATTCTACATATAAACCACACTGAATCCCTCGATTAGATTCCAGTCTGTAACTCACTCCCAGGTATCTGTGATTCTATATATAAACCACCCTGAACCCCTCGATTAGATTCCAGCCTGTAACTCACTCCCGGGTATCTGTTATTCTAAATATAAACTACCCTGAACCCTTCGATTAGATTCCAGTCTGTAACTCACTCCCGGGTATCTGTTATTCTGTATATAAACCACCCCGAACCCCTCGATTAGATTCCAGTCTGTAACTCACTCCCGGGTATCTGTTATTCTGTATATAAACCACCCCGAACCCCTCGATTAGATTCCAGTCTGTAACTCACTCCCGGGTATCTGTTATTCTGTATATAAACCAACCCAAACCCCTCGATTAGATTCCAGTCTGCGACTCACTCCCGGGTATCTGTTATTCTATACATAAGCCACCACGAACCCCTCGATTAGATTCCAGCCTGTAACTCACTCCCGGGTATCTGTTATTCTATATATAAACCACCCCGAACCCCTCGATTAGATTCCAGTCTGTAACTCACTCGCGGGTATCTGTTATTCTATATATAAACCACCCTGAACCCCACGATTAGATTCCAGTCTGTAACTCACTCCCGGGTATCTGTTCTTCTATATATAAACCACCCCGAATCCCTCGATTACATTCCAGTCTGGAACTCACTCCCGGGTATCTGTTATTCTATATATAAACCATCCCGAACACCTCGATTAGATTCCAGTCTGTAACTCACTCCCGGGTATCTGTTATTCTATATATAAACCATCCCGAACACCTCGATTAGATTCCAGTCTGTAACTCACTCCCGGGTATCTGTTATTCTATATATAAACCACCCCGAACCCCTCGATTAGATTCCAGTCTGTAACTCACTCCCGGGTATCTGTTATTCTATATATAAACCACCCCAAACCCCTTGATTAGATTCCAGTCTGTAACTCACTCCCGGGTATCTGTTATTCTATATATAAACCAACCCGAACCCATCGATTAGATTCCTGTCTGTAAGTCACTCCCGGGTATCTGTTATTCTGTATATAAACCACCCTGAACACCTCGATTAGATTCCAGTCTGTAACTCACTCCCGGGTATCTGTTATTCTATATATAAACCACCTCGAAACCCTCGATTAGTTTCCAGTCTGTAACTCACTCCCGGGTATGTGTTGTTCTATATATAAACCACCCCAAACCCCTCGATTAGATTCCAGTCTGTAACTCACTCCCGGGTATCTGTTATTCTATATATAAACCACCCCGAACCCCTCAATTAGATTCCACTCTGTAACTCACTCCCGGGTATCTGTTATTCTATATATAAACCACCCTGTACCCCTCGATTAGATTCCAGTCAGTAACTCACTCCCGGGTATCTGTTATTCTATATATAAACTACCCCGAACACCTCGATTAGATTCCAGTCTGTAACTCACTCCCGGGTATCTGTTATTCTATATATAAACCACCCTGAACCCCTCGATTAGATTATAGTCTGTAACTCACTCCCGGGTATGTGTTATTCTATATATAAACCACCCCAAACCCCTCGATTATATCCCAGTCTGTAACTCACTCCCGGGTATGTGTTATTCTATATATAAACCACCCTGAACCCCTCGATTAGATTCCAGTCTGGAACTCACTCCCGGGTATCTGTTATTCTATATATAAAACACCCCGAACCCCTCGATTAGATTCCAGTCTGTAACTCCCTCCCGGGTATCTGTTATTCTAAATATAAACCACCCTGAACCCCTCGATTAGATTCCAGTCAGTAACTCACTCCCGGGTATCTGTTATTCGACATATAAACCACACTGAATCCCTCGATTAGATTCCAGTCTGTAACTCACTCCCAGCTATCTGTTATTCTATATATAAACCACCCTGAACCCCTCGATTAGATTCCAGCCTGGAACTCACTCTCGGGTATCTGTTATTCTAAATATAAACCACCCCAAACCCCTCGATTTGATTCCAGTCTGTAACTCACTCCCGGATATCTGTTATTCTATGTATAAACCATCCCGAACCCCACGATTAGATTCCAGTCTGTAACTCACTCCCGGGTATCTGCTATTCTACATATAAACCACACCGAACCCCTCGATTAGATTCCAGTCTGTTACTCACTCCCGGGTATCTGTTATTCGATATATAAACCACCCCAAACCCCTCGATTAGATTCCAGTCTCCAACTCCCTCCCGGTTATCTGTTATTCTATATATAAACCACCCCGAACCCCTCGATTCGATTCCAGTCTGTAACTCACTCCCGGGTATCGGGTATTCTATATATAAGCCACCCTGAACCCCTCGATTAGATTCCAGTCTGTAACTCACTCCCGGGTATCTGTTATTCTATATATAAACCACCCCGAACCCCTCGATTAGATTCCAGTCTGTAACTCACTCCCGGGTATCTGTTATTCTATATATAAACCACCCTGAACCCCTCGATTAGATTCCAGTCTGTAACTCACTCCCGGGTATCTGTTATTCTGTATATAAACCACCCCGAACCCCTCGATTAGATTCCAGTCTGTAACTCACTCCCGGGTATCTGTTATTCTGTATATAAACCACCCCGAACCCCTCGATTAGATTCCAGTCTGTAACTCACTCCCGGGTATCTGTTATTCTGTATATAAACCAACCCAAACCCCTCGATTAGATTCCAGTCTGCGACTCACTCCCGGGTATCTGTTATTCTATACATAAGCCACCACGACCCCCTCGATTAGATTCCAGCCTGTAACTCACTCCCGGGTATCTGTTATTCTATATATAAACCACCCCGAACCCCTCGATTAGATTCCAGTCTGTAACTCACTCGCGGGTATCTGTTATTCTATATATAAACCACCCGAACCCCTCGATTAGATTCCAGTCTGTAACTCACTCCCGGGTATCTGTTATTCTATATATAAACCACCCCGAACCCCTCGATTAGATTCCAGTCTGTAACTCACTCCCGGGTATCTGTTATTCTATATATAAACCACCCCGAACCCCTCGATTAGATTCCAGTCTGTAACTCACTCCCGGGTATGTGTTATTCCATATATAAACCACCCCGAACCCCTCGATTAGATTCCAGTCTGTAACTCACTCCCGGATATCTGTTATTCTATATATAAACCACCCTGTACCCCTCGATTAGATTCCAGTCTGTAACTCACTCCCGGGTATCTGTTATTCTATATATAAACCTTCCAGAACCCCTCGATTAGATTCCAGTCTGTAACTCACTCCCGGGTGTCTGTTATTCTATATATAAACCACCCCGAACACCTCGATTAGATTCCAGTCTGTAACTCACTCCCGGGTATCTGTTATTCCATATATAAACCACCCCGAACCCCTCGATTAGATTCCAGTCTGTAACTCACTCCCGGGTATCTGTTATTCTATATATAAACCAGCCCGAACCCCTCGATTACATTCCAGTCTGTAACTCACTCCCGGGTATGTGTTATTCTATATATAAACCTCCCCAAACCCCTCGATTATATCCCAGTCTGTAACTCACTCCCGGGTATCTGTTATTCTATATATAAACCACCCTGAACCCCTCGATTAGATTCCAGTCTGTAACTCACTCCCGGGTATCTGTTATTCTGTATATAAACCACCCTGAACCCCTCAATTAGATTCCAGTCTGTAACTCACTCCCGGGTATCTGTTATTCTATATATAAACCACCCCGAACCCCTCGATTAGATTCCAGTCTGTTACTCACTCCCGGGTATCTGTTATTCTATATATAAACCACCCTGAACCCCTCGATTAGATTCCAGTCTGGAACTCACTCCCGGGTATCTGTTATTCTATATATAAACCACCCTGAACCCCTCGATTAGATTCCAGTCTGTAACTCACTCCCGGGTATCTGTTATTCTATATATAAACCACCCTGAACCCCTCGATTAGATTCCAGTCTGGAACTCACTCCCGGGTATCTGTTATTCTATATATAAACCACCCCGAACCCCTCGATTAGATTCCAGTCTGTAACTCACTCCCGGGTATCTGTTATTCTGTATATAAACCACCCTGAGCCCCTCAATTAGATTCCAGTCTGTAACTCACTCCCGGGTATCTGTTATTCTATATATAAACCACCCCGAACCCCTCGATTAGATTCCAGTCTGTAACTCACTCCCGGGTATATGTTATTCTAAATATAAACCACCCTGAACCCCTCGACTAGATTCCAGTCAGTAACTCACTCCCGGGTATCTGTTATTCTACATATAAACCACACTGAATCCCTCGATTAGATTCCAGTCTGTAACTCAGTCCCAGGTATCTGTGATTCTATATATAAACCACCCTGAACCCCTCGATTAGATTCCAGCCTGTAACTCACTCCTGGGTATCTGTTATTCTATATATAAACAACCCCGAACCCCTCGATTAGATTCCAGTCTGTTACTCACTCCCGGGTATCTGTTATTCTGTATATAAACCAACCCAAACCCCTCGATTAGATTCCAGTCGGCGACTCACTCCCGGGTATCTGTTATTCTATACATAAGCCACCACGAACCCCTCGATTAGATTCCAGCCTGTAACTCACTCCCGGGTATCTGTTATTCTATATATAAACCACCCCGAACCCCTCGATTAGATTCCAGTCTGTAACTCACTCGCGGGTATCTGTTATTCTATATATAAACCACCCTGAACCCCACGATTAGATTCCAGTCTGTAACTCACTCCCGGGTATCTGTTCTTCTATATATAAACCACCCCGAACCCCTCGATTAGATTCCAGTCTGTAACTCACTCCCGGGTATCTGTTATTCTATATATAAACCATCCCGAACACCTCGATTAGATTCCAGTCTGTAACTCACTCCCGGGTATCTGTTATTCTATATATAAACCACCCCGAACCCCTCGATTATATTCCAGTCTGTAACTCACTCCCGGGTATCTGTTATTCTATATATAAACCACCCCGAACCCCTCGATTAGATTCCAGTCTGTAACTCACTCCCGGGTATCTGTTATTCTATATATAAACCACCCCAAACCCCTTGATTAGATTCCAGTCTGTAACTCACTCCCGGGTATCTGTTATTCTATATATAAACCAACCCGAACCCATCGATTAGATTCCTGTCTGTAAGTCACTCCCGGGTATCTGTTATTCTGTATATAAACCACCCTGAACACCTCGATTAGATTCCAGTCTGTAACTCACTCCCGGGTATCTGTTATTCTATATATAAACCACCTCGAAACCCTCGATTAGTTTCCAGTCTGTAACTCACTCCCGGGTATGTGTTGTTCTATATATAAACCACCCCAAACCCCTCGATTAGATTCCAGTCTGTAACTCACTCCCTTGTATCTGTTATTCTATATATAAACCACCCCGAACCCCTCAATTAGATTCCACTCTGTAACTCACTCCCGGGTATCTGTTATTCTATATATAAACCACCCTGTACCCCTCGATTAGATTCCAGTCAGTAACTCACTCCCGGGTATCTGTTATTCTATATATAAACCACCCCGAACACCTCGATTAGATTCCAGTCTGTAACTCACTCCCGGGTATCTGTTATTCCATATATAAACCACCCCGAACCCCTCGATTAGATTCCAGTCTGTAACTCACTCCCGGGTATCTGTTATTCTATATATAAACCACCCTGAACCCCTCGATTAGATTATAGTCTGTAACTCACTCCCGGGTATGTGTTATTCTATATATAAACCACCCCAAACCCCTCGATTATATCCCAGTCTGTAACTCACTCCCGGGTATGTGTTATTCTATATATAAACCACCCTGAACCCCTCGATTAGATTCCAGTCTGGAACTCACTCCCGGGTATCTGTTATTCTATATATAAAACACCCCGAACCCCTCGATTAGATTCCAGTCTGTAACTCCCTCCCGGGTATCTGTTATTCTAAATATAAACCACCCTGAACCCCTCGATTAGATTCCAGTCAGTAACTCACTCCCGGGTATCTGTTATTCGACATATAAACCACACTGAATCCCTCGATTAGATTCCAGTCTGTAACTCACTCCCAGGTATCTGTTATTCTATATATAAACCACCCTGAACCCCTCGATTAGATTCCAGCCTGGAACTCACTCTCGGGTATCTGTTATTCTAAATATAAACCACCCCAAACCCCTCGATTTGATTCCAGTCTGTAACTCACTCCCGGGTATCTGTTATTCTATGTATAAACCATCCCGAACCCCACGATTAGATTCCAGTCTGTAACTCACTCCCGGGTATCTGCTATTCTACATATAAACCACACCGAACCCCTCGATTAGATTCCAGTCTGTAACTCACTCCTGGGTATCTGTTATTCTATATATAAACAACCCCGAACCCCTCGATTAGATTCCAGTCTGTTACTCACTCCCGGGTATCTGTTATTCGATATATAAACCACCCCAAACCCCTCGATTAGATTCCAGTCTCCAACTCCCTCCCGGGTATCTGTTATTCTATATATAAACCACCCCGAACCCCTCGATTCGATTCCAGTCTGTAACTCACTCCCGGGTATCGGGTATTCTATATATAAGCCACCCTGAACCCCTCGATTAGATTCCAGCCTGTAACTCACTCCCGGGTATCTGTTATTCTATATATAAACCACCCCGAACCCCTCGATTAGATTCCAGTCTGTAACTCACTCCCGGGTATCTGTTATTCTATATATAAACCACCCTGAACCCCTCGATTAGATTCCAGTCTGTAACTCACTCCCGGGTATCTGTTATTCTGTATATAAACCACCCCGAACCCCTCGATTAGATTCCAGTCTGTAACTCACTCCCGGGTATCTGTTATTCTGTATATAAACCACCCCGAACCCCTCGATTAGATTCCAGTCTGTAACTCACTCCCGGGTATCTGTTATTCTGTATATAAACCAACCCAAACCCCTCGATTAGATTCCAGTCTGCGACTCACTCCCGGGTATCTGTTATTCTATACATAAGCCACCACGACCCCCTCGATTAGATTCCAGCCTGTAACTCACTCCCGGGTATCTGTTATTCTATATATAAACCACCCCGAACCCCTCGATTAGATTCCAGTCTGTAACTCACTCGCGGGTATCTGTTATTCTATATATAAACCACCCGAACCCCTCGATTAGATTCCAGTCTGTAACTCACTCCCGGGTATCTGTTATTCTATATATAAACCACCCTGAACCCCTCGATTAGTTTCCAGTCTGTAACTCACTCCCGGGTATGTGTTATTCCATATATAAACCACCCCGAACCCCTCGATTAGATTCCAGTCTGTAACTCACTCCCGGATATCTGTTATTCTATATATAAACCACCCTGTACCCCTCGATTAGATTCCAGTCTGTAACTCACTCCCGGGTATCTGTTATTCCATATATAAACCACCCCGAACCCCTCGATTAGATTCCAGTCTGTAACTCACTCCCGGGTATCTGTTATTCTATATATAAACCAGCCCGAACCCCTCGATTACATTCCAGTCTGTAACTCACTCCCGGGTATGTGTTATTCTATATATAAACCTCCCCAAACCCCTCGATTATATCCCAGTCTGTAACTCACTCCCGGGTATCTGTTATTCTATATATAAACCACCCTGAACCCCTCGATTAGATTCCAGTCTGTAACTCACTCCCGGGTATCTGTTATTCTGTATATAAACCACCCTGAACCCCTCAATTAGATTCCAGTCTGTAACTCACTCCCGGGTATCTGTTATTCTATATATAAACCACCCCGAACCCCTCGATTAGATTCCAGTCTGTAACTCACTCCCGGGTATCTGTTATTCTATATATAAACCACCCTGAACCCCTCGATTAGATTCCAGTCTGGAACTCACTCCCGGGTATCTGTTATTCTATATATAAACCACCCTGAACCCCTCGATTAGATTCCAGTCTGTAACTCACTCCCGGGTATCTGTTATTCTATATATAAACCACCCTGAACCCCTCGATTAGATTCCAGTCTGGAACTCACTCCCGGGTATCTGTTATTCTATATATAAACCACCCCGAACCCCTCGATTAGATTCCAGTCTGTAACTCACTCCCGGGTATCTGTTATTCTGTATATAAACCACCCTGAACCCCTCAATTAGATTCCAGTCTGTAACTCACTCCCGGGTATCTGTTATTCTATATATAAACCACCCCGAACCCCTCGATTAGATTCCAGTCTGTAACTCACTCCCGGGTATCTGTTATTCTAAATATAAACCACCCTGAACCCCTCGATTAGATTCCAGTCTGTAACTCACTCCCGGGTATCTGTTATTCTATATATAAACCACCCCGAACCCCTCAATTAGATTCCACTCTGTAACTCACTCCCGGGTATCTGTTATTCTATATATAAACCACCCCGAACCCCTCGATTAGATTCCAGTCAGTAACTCACTCCCGGGTATCTGTTATTCTATATATAAACCACCCCGAACACCTCGATTAGATTCCAGTCTGTAACTCACTCCCGGGTATCTGTTATTCCATATATAAACCACCCCGAACCCCTCGATTAGATTCCAGTCTGTAACTCACTCCCGGGTATCTGTTATTCTATATATAAACCACCCTGAACCCCTCGATTAGATTATAGTCTGTAACTCACTCCCGGGTATGTGTTATTCTATATATAAACCACCCCAAACCCCTCGATTATATCCCAGTCTGTAACTCACTCCCGGGTATGTGTTATTCTATATATAAACCACCCTGAACCCCTCGATTAGATTCCAGTCTGGAACTCACTCCCGGGTATCTGTTATTCTATATATAAAACACCCCGAACCCCTCGATTAGATTCCAGTCTGTAACTCCCTCCCGGGTATCTGTTATTCTAAATATAAACCACCCTGAACCCCTCGATTAGATTCCAGTCAGTAACTCACTCCCGGGTATCTGTTATTCGACATATAAACCACACTGAATCCCTCGATTAGATTCCAGTCTGTAACTCACTCCCAGGTATCTGTTATTCTATATATAAACCACCCTGAACCCCTCGATTAGATTCCAGCCTGGAACTCACTCTCGGGTATCTGTTATTCTAAATATAAACCACCCCAAACCCCTCGATTTGATTCCAGTCTGTAACTCACTCCCGGGTATCTGTTATTCTATGTATAAACCATCCCGAACCCCACGATTAGATTCCAGTCTGTAACTCACTCCCGGGTATCTGCTATTCTACATATAAACCACACCGAACCCCTCGATTAGATTCCAGTCTGTAACTCACTCCTGGGTATCTGTTATTCTATATATAAACAACCCCGAACCCCTCGATTAGATTCCAGTCTGTTACTCACTCCCGGGTATCTGTTATTCGATATATAAACCACCCCAAACCCCTCGATTAGATTCCAGTCTCCAACTCCCTCCCGGGTATCTGTTATTCTATATATAAACCACCCCGAACCCCTCGATTCGATTCCAGTCTGTAACTCACTCCCGGGTATCGGGTATTCTATATATAAGCCACCCTGAACCCCTCGATTAGATTCCAGTCTGTAACTCACTCCCGGGTATCTGTTATTCTATATATAAACCACCCCGAACCCCTCGATTAGATTCCAGTCTGTAACTCACTCCCGGGTATCTGTTATTCTATATATAAACCACCCTGAACCCCTCGATTAGATTCCAGTCTGTAACTCACTCCCGGGTATCTGTTATTCTGTATATAAACCACCCCGAACACCTCGATTAGATTCCAGTCTGTAACTCACTCCCGGGTATCTGTTATTCTGTATATCAACCACCCCGAACCCCTCGATTAGATTCCAGTCTGTAACTCACTCCCGGGTATCTGTTATTCTGTATATAAACCAACCCAAACCCCTCGATTAGATTCCAGTCTGCGACTCACTCCCGGGTATCTGTTATTCTATACATAAGCCACCACGACCCCCTCGATTAGATTCCAGCCTGTAACTCACTCCCGGGTATCTGTTATTCTATATATAAACCACCCCGAACCCCTCGATTAGATTCCAGTCTGTAACTCACTCGCGGGTATCTGTTATTCTATATATAAACCACCCGAACCCCTCGATTAGATTCCAGTCTGTAACTCACTCCCGGGTATCTGTTATTCTATATATAAACCACCCTGAACCCCACGATTAGATTCCAGTCTGTAACTCACTCCCGGGTATCTGTTCTTCTATATATAAACCACCCCGAACCCCTCGATTAGATTCCAGTCTGTAACTCACTCCCGGGTATCTGTTATTCTATATATAAACCATCCCGAACACCTCGATTAGATTCCAGTCTGTAACTCACTCCCGGGTATCTGTTATTCTATATATAAACCACCCCGAACCCCTCGATTATATTCCAGTCTGTAACTCACTCCCGGGTATCAGTTATTCTATATATAAACCACCCCGAACCCCTCGATTAGATTCCAGTCTGTAACTCACTCCCGGGTATCTGTTATTCTATATATAAACCACCCCAAACCCCTTGATTAGATTCCAGTCTGTAACTCACTCCCGGGTATCTGTTATTCTATATATAAACCAACCCGAACCCATCGATTAGATTCCTGTCTGTAAGTCACTCCCGGGTATCTGTTATTCTGTATATAAACCACCCTGAACACCTCGATTAGATTCCAGTCTGTAACTCACTCCCGGGTATCTGTTATTCTATATATAAACCACCTCGAAACCCTCGATTAGTTTCCAGTCTGTAACTCACTCCCGGGTATGTGTTGTTCTATATATAAACCACCCCAAACCCCTCGATTAGATTCCAGTCTGTAACTCACTCCCTTGTATCTGTTATTCTATATATAAACCACCCCGAACCCCTCAATTAGATTCCACTCTGTAACTCACTCCCGGGTATCTGTTATTCTATATATAAACCACCCTGTACCCCTCGATTAGATTCCAGTCAGTAACTCACTCCCGGGTATCTGTTATTCTATATATAAACCACCCCGAACACCTCGATTAGATTCCAGTCTGTAACTCACTCCCGGGTATCTGTTATTCCATATATAAACCACCCCGAACCCCTCGATTAGATTCCAGTCTGTAACTCACTCCCGGGTATCTGTTATTCTATATATAAACCACCCTGAACCCCTCGATTAGATTATAGTCTGTAACTCACTCCCGGGTATGTGTTATTCTATATATAAACCACCCCAAACCCCTCGATTATATCCCAGTCTGTAACTCACTCCCGGGTATGTGTTATTCTATATATAAACCACCCTGAACCCCTCGATTAGATTCCAGTCTGGAACTCACTCCCGGGTATCTGTTATTCTATATATAAAACACCCCGAACCCCTCGATTAGATTCCAGTCTGTAACTCCCTCCCGGGTATCTGTTATTCTAAATATAAACCACCCTGAACCCCTCGATTAGATTCCAGTCAGTAACTCACTCCCGGGTATCTGTTATTCGACATATAAACCACACTGAATCCCTCGATTAGATTCCAGTCTGTAACTCACTCCCAGGTATCTGTTATTCTATATATAAACCACCCTGAACCCCTCGATTAGATTCCAGCCTGGAACTCACTCTCGGGTATCTGTTATTCTAAATATAAACCACCCCAAACCCCTCGATTTGATTCCAGTCTGTAACTCACTCCCGGGTATCTGTTATTCTATGTATAAACCATCCCGAACCCCACGATTAGATTCCAGTCTGTAACTCACTCCCGGGTATCTGCTATTCTACATATAAACCACACCGAACCCCTCGATTAGATTCCAGTCTGTAACTCACTCCTGGGTATCTGTTATTCTATATATAAACAACCCCGAACCCCTCGATTAGATTCCAGTCTGTTACTCACTCCCGGGTATCTGTTATTCGATATATAAACCACCCCAAACCCCTCGATTAGATTCCAGTCTCCAACTCCCTCCCGGGTATCTGTTATTCTATATATAAACCACCCCGAACCCCTCGATTCGATTCCAGTCTGTAACTCACTCCCGGGTATCGGGTATTCTATATATAAGCCACCCTGAACCCCTCGATTAGATTCCAGCCTGTAACTCACTCCCGGGTATCTGTTATTCTATATATAAACCACCCCGAACCCCTCGATTAGATTCCAGTCTGTAACTCACTCCCGGGTATCTGTTATTCTATATATAAACCACCCTGAACCCCTCGATTAGATTCCAGTCTCCAACTCCCTCCCGGGTATCTGTTATTCTATATATAAACCACCCCGAACCCCTCGATTCGATTCCAGTCTGTAACTCACTCCCGGGTATCTGTTATTCTGTATATAAACCACCCCGAACCCCTCGATTAGATTCCAGTCTGTAACTCACTCCCGGGTATCTGTTATTCTGTATATAAACCAACCCAAACCCCTCGATTAGATTCCAGTCTGCGACTCACTCCCGGGTATCTGTTATTCTATACATAAGCCACCACGACCCCCTCGATTAGATTCCAGCCTGTAACTCACTCCCGGGTATCTGTTATTCTATATATAAACCACCCCGAACCCCTCGATTAGATTCCAGTCTGTAACTCACTCGCGGGTATCTGTTATTCTATATATAAACCACCCGAACCCCTCGATTAGATTCCAGTCTGTAACTCACTCCCGGGTATCTGTTATTCTATATATAAACCACCCTGAACCCCTCGATTAGTTTCCAGTCTGTAACTCACTCCCGGGTATGTGTTATTCCATATATAAACCACCCCGAACCCCTCGATTAGATTCCAGTCTGTAACTCACTCCCGGATATCTGTTATTCTATATATAAACCACCCTGTACCCCTCGATTAGATTCCAGTCTGTAACTCACTCCCGGGTATCTGTTATTCCATATATAAACCACCCCGAACCCCTCGATTAGATTCCAGTCTGTAACTCACTCCCGGGTATCTGTTATTCTATATATAAACCAGCCCGAACCCCTCGATTACATTCCAGTCTGTAACTCACTCCCGGGTATGTGTTATTCTATATATAAACCTCCCCAAACCCCTCGATTATATCCCAGTCTGTAACTCACTCCCGGGTATCTGTTATTCTATATATAAACCACCCTGAACCCCTCGATTAGATTCCAGTCTGTAACTCACTCCCGGGTATCTGTTATTCTGTATATAAACCACCCTGAACCCCTCAATTAGATTCCAGTCTGTAACTCACTCCCGGGTATCTGTTATTCTACATATAAACCACCCCGAACCCCTCGATTAGATTCCAGTCTGTAACTCACTCCCGGGTATCTGTTATTCTATATATAAACCACCCTGAACCCCTCGATTAGATTCCAGTCTGGAACTCACTCCCGGGTATCTGTTATTCTATATATAAACCACCCTGAACCCCTCGATTAGATTCCAGTCTGTAACTCACTCCCGGGTATCTGTTATTCTATATATAAACCACCCTGAACCCCTCGATTAGATTCCAGTCTGGAACTCACTCCCGGGTATCTGTTATTCTATATATAAACCACCCCGAACCCCTCGATTAGATTCCAGTCTGTAACTCACTCCCGGGTATCTGTTATTCTGTATATAAACCACCCTGAACCCCTCAATTAGATTCCAGTCTGTAACTCACTCCCGGGTATCTGTTATTCTATATATAAACCACCCCGAACCCCTCGATTAGATTCCAGTCTGTAACTCACTCCCGGGTATCTGTTATTCTAAATATAAACCACCCTGAACCCCTCGATTAGATTCCAGTCTGTAACTCACTCCCGGGTATCTGTTATTCTATATATAAACCACCCCGAACCCCTCAATTAGATTCCACTCTGTAACTCACTCCCGGGTATCTGTTATTCTATATATAAACCACCCCGAACCCCTCGATTAGATTCCAGTCAGTAACTCACTCCCGGGTATCTGTTATTCTATATATAAACCACCCCGAACACCTCGATTAGATTCCAGTCTGTAACTCACTCCCGGGTATCTGTTATTCCATATATAAACCACCCCGAACCCCTCGATTAGATTCCAGTCTGTAACTCACTCCCGGGTATCTGTTATTCTATATATAAACCACCCTGAACCCCTCGATTAGATTATAGTCTGTAACTCACTCCCGGGTATGTGTTATTCTATATATAAACCACCCCAAACCCCTCGATTATATCCCAGTCTGTAACTCACTCCCGGGTATGTGTTATTCTATATATAAACCACCCTGAACCCCTCGATTAGATTCCAGTCTGGAACTCACTCCCGGGTATCTGTTATTCTATATATAAAACACCCCGAACCCCTCGATTAGATTCCAGTCTGTAACTCCCTCCCGGGTATCTGTTATTCTAAATATAAACCACCCTGAACCCCTCGATTAGATTCCAGTCAGTAACTCACTCCCGGGTATCTGTTATTCGACATATAAACCACACTGAATCCCTCGATTAGATTCCAGTCTGTAACTCACTCCCAGGTATCTGTTATTCTATATATAAACCACCCTGAACCCCTCGATTAGATTCCAGCCTGGAACTCACTCTCGGGTATCTGTTATTCTAAATATAAACCACCCCAAACCCCTCGATTTGATTCCAGTCTGTAACTCACTCCCGGGTATCTGTTATTCTATGTATAAACCATCCCGAACCCCACGATTAGATTCCAGTCTGTAACTCACTCCCGGGTATCTGCTATTCTACATATAAACCACACCGAACCCCTCGATTAGATTCCAGTCTGTAACTCACTCCTGGGTATCTGTTATTCTATATATAAACAACCCCGAACCCCTCGATTAGATTCCAGTCTGTTACTCACTCCCGGGTATCTGTTATTCGATATATAAACCACCCCAAACCCCTCGATTAGATTCCAGTCTCCAACTCCCTCCCGGGTATCTGTTATTCTATATATAAACCACCCCGAACCCCTCGATTCGATTCCAGTCTGTAACTCACTCCCGGGTATCGGGTATTCTATATATAAGCCACCCTGAACCCCTCGATTAGATTCCAGTCTGTAACTCACTCCCGGGTATCTGTTATTCTATATATAAACCACCCCGAACCCCTCGATTAGATTCCAGTCTGTAACTCACTCCCGGGTATCTGTTATTCTATATATAAACCACCCTGAACCCCTCGATTAGATTCCAGTCTGTAACTCACTCCCGGGTATCTGTTATTCTGTATATAAACCACCCCGAACACCTCGATTAGATTCCAGTCTGTAACTCACTCCCGGGTATCTGTTATTCTGTATATAAACCACCCCGAACCCCTCGATTAGATTCCAGTCTGTAACTCACTCCCGGGTATCTGTTATTCTGTATATAAACCAACCCAAACCCCTCGATTAGATTCCAGTCTGCGACTCACTCCCGGGTATCTGTTATTCTATACATAAGCCACCACGACCCCCTCGATTAGATTCCAGCCTGTAACTCACTCCCGGGTATCTGTTATTCTATATATAAACCACCCCGAACCCCTCGATTAGATTCCAGTCTGTAACTCACTCGCGGGTATCTGTTATTCTATATATAAACCACCCGAACCCCTCGATTAGATTCCAGTCTGTAACTCACTCCCGGGTATCTGTTATTCTATATATAAACCACCCTGAACCCCTCGATTAGTTTCCAGTCTGTAACTCACTCCCGGGTATGTGTTATTCCATATATAAACCACCCCGAACCCCTCGATTAGATTCCAGTCTGTAACTCACTCCCGGATATCTGTTATTCTATATATAAACCACCCTGTACCCCTCGATTAGATTCCAGTCTGTAACTCACTCCCGGGTATCTGTTATTCTATATATAAACCACCCCGAACCCCTCGATTAGATTCCAGTCTGTAACTCACTCCCGGGTATCTGTTATTCTATATATAAACCAGCCCGAACCCCTCGATTACATTCCAGTCTGTAACTCACTCCCGGGTATGTGTTATTCTATATATAAACCTCCCCAAACCCCTCGATTATATCCCAGTCTGTAACTCACTCCCGGGTATCTGTTATTCTATATATAAACCACCCTGAACCCCTCGATTAGATTCCAGTCTGTAACTCACTCCCGGGTATCTGTTATTCTGTATATAAACCACCCTGAACCCCTCAATTAGATTCCAGTTTGGAACTCACTCCCGGGTATCTGTTATTCTATATATAAACCACCCTGTACCCCTCGATTAGATTCCAGTCTGTAACTCACTCCCGGGTATCTGTTATTCTATATATAAACCACCCCGAACCCCTCGATTAGATTCCAGTCTGTAACTCACTCCCGGGTATCTGTTATTCTATATATAAACCAGCCCGAACCCCTCGATTACATTCCAGTCTGTAACTCACTCCCGGGTATGTGTTATTCTATATATAAACCTCCCCAAACCCCTCGATTATATCCCAGTCTGTAACTCACTCCCGGGTATCTGTTATTCTATATATAAACCACCCCGAACCCCTCGATTAGATTCCAGTCTGTAACTCACTCCCGGGTATCTGTTATTCTATATATAAACCAGCCCGAACCCCTCGATTACATTCCAGTCTGTAACTCACTCCCGGGTATGTGTTATTCTATATATAAACCTCCCCAAACCCCTCGATTATATCCCAGTCTGTAACTCACTCCCGGGTATCTGTTATTCTATATATAAACCACCCTGAACCCCTCGATTAGATTCCAGTCTGTAACTCACTCCCGGGTATCTGTTATTCTATATATAAACCACCCCGAACCCCTCGATTAGATTCCAGTCTGTAACTCACTCCCGGGTATCTGTTATTCTATATATAAACCACCCTGAACCCCTCGATTAGATTCCAGTCTGGAACTCACTCCCGGGTATCTGTTATTCTATATATAAACCACCCTGAACCCCTCGATTAGATTCCAGTCTGTAACTCACTCCCGGGTATCTGTTATTCTATATATAAACCACCCTGAACCCCTCGATTAGATTCCAGTCTGGAACTCACTCCCGGGTATCTGTTATTCTATATATAAACCACCCCGAACCCCTCGATTAGATTCCAGTCTGTAACTCACTCCCGGGTATCTGTTATTCTGTATATAAACCACCCTGAACCCCTCAATTAGATTCCAGTCTGTAACTCACTCCCGGGTATCTGTTATTCTATATATAAACCACCCCGAACCCCTCGATTAGATTCCAGTCTGTAACTCACTCCCGGGTTATCTGTTATTCTAAATATAAACCACCCTGAACCCCTCGATTAGATTCCAGTCAGTAACTCACTCCCGGGTATCTGTTATTCTACATATAAACCACACTGAATCCCTCGATTAGATTCCAGTCTGTAACTCACTCCCAGGTATCTGTGATTCTATATATAAACCACCCTGAACCCCTCGATTAGATTCCAGCCTGTAACTCACTCCCGGGTATCTGTTTTTCTAAATATAAACTACCCTGAACCCCTCGATTAGATTCCAGTCTGTAACTCACTCCCGGGTATCTGTTATTCTATATATAAACCACCCCGAACCCCTCGATTAGATTCCAGTCTGTAACTCACTCCCGGGTATCTGTTATTCTATATATAAACCACCCCGAACCCCTCGATTAGATTCCAGTCTGTAACTCACTCCCGGGAATCTGTTATTCTGTATATAATCCAACCCAAACCCCTCGACTAGATTCCAGTCTGCGACTCACTCCCGGGTATCTGTTATTCTATACATAAGCCACCACGAACCCCTCGATTAGATTCCAGTCTGTAACTCACTCCCGGGTATCTGTTATTCTATATATAAACCATCCCGAACACCTCGATTAGATTCCAGTCTGTAACTCACTCCCGGGTATCTGTTATTCTATATATAAACCATCCCGAACACCTCGATTAGATTCCAGTCTGTAACTCACTCCCGGGTATCTGTTATTCTATATATAAACCACCCCGAACCCCTCGATTAGATTCCAGTCTGTAACTCACTCCCGGGTATCTGTTATTCTATATATAAACCACCCCAAACCCCTTGATTAGATTCCAGTCTGTAACTCACTCCCGGGTATCTGTTATTCTATATATAAACCACCCTGAACCCCTTGATTAGATTCCAGTCTGTAACTCACTCCCGGGTATCTGTTATTCTATATATAAACCACCCTGAACCCCTTGATTAGATTCCAGTCTGTAACTCACTCCCGGGTATCTGTTATTCTGTATATAAACCACCCTGAACACCTCGATTAGATTCCAGTCTGTAACTCACTCCCGGGTATCTGTTATTCTATATATAAACCACCTCGAAACCCTCGATTAGTTTCCAGTCTGTAACTCACTCCCGGGTATGTGTTGTTCTATATATAAACCACCCCAAACCCCTCGATTAGATTCCAGTCTGTAACTCACTCCCGGGTATCTGTTATTCTATATATAAACCACCCCGAACCCCTCAATTAGATTCCACTCTGTAACTCACTCCCGGGTATCTGTTATTCTATATATAAACCACCCTGTACCCCTCGATTAGATTCCAGTCTGTAACTCACTCCCGGGTATCTGTTATTCTATATATAAACCACCCCGAACACCTCGATTAGATTCCAGTCTGTAACTCACTCCCGGGTATCTGTTATTCTATATATAAACCACCCCGAACCCCTCGATTAGATTCCAGTCTGTAACTCACTCCCGGGTATCTGTTATTCTATATATAAACCACCCTGAACCCCTCGATTAGATTATAGTCTGTAACTCACTCCCGGGTATCTGTTATTCTATATATAAACCACCCCGAACCCCTCGATTACATTATAGTCTGTAACGCACTCCCGGGTATGTGTTATTCTATATATAAACCACCCCAAACCCCTCGATTATATCCCAGTCTGTAACTCACTCCCGGGTATGTGTTATTCTATATATAAACCACCCTGAACCCCTCGATTAGATTCCAGTCTGGAACTCACTCCCGGGTATCTGTTATTCTATATATAAACCACCCTGAACCCCTCGATTAGATTCCAGTCTGTAACTCACTCCCGGGTATCTGTTATTCTATATATAAAACACCCCGAACCCCTCGATTAGATTCCAGTCTGTAACTCACTCCCGGGTATCTGTTATTCTGTATATAAACCAACCCAAACCCCTCGATTAGATTCCAGTCTGCGACTCACTCCCGGGTATCTGTTATTCTATACATAAGCCACCACGAACCCCTCGATTAGATTCCAGCCTGTAACTCACTCCCGGGTATCTGTTATTCTATATATAAACCACCCCGAACCCCTCGATTAGATTCCAGTCTGTAACTCACTCGCGGGTATCTGTTATTCTATATATAAACCACCCGAACCCCTCGATTAGATTCCAGTCTGTAACTCACTCCCGGGTATCTGTTATTCTATATATAAACCACCCGAACCCCTCGATTAGATTCCAGTCTGTAACTCACTCCCGGGTATCTGTTATTCCATATATAAACCACCCCGAACCCCTCGATTAGATTCCAGTCTGTAACTCACTCCCGGGTATCTGTTATTCTGTATATAAACCACCTCGAACCCCTCGATTAGTTTCCAGTCTGTAACTCACTCCCGGGTATGTGTTATTCCATATATAAACCACCCCGAACCCCTCGATTAGATTCCAGTCTGTAACTCACTCCCGGATATCTGTTATTCTATATATAAACCACCCTGTACCCCTCGATTAGATTCCAGTCTGTAACTCACTCCCGGGTATCTGTTATTCTAAATATAAACCACCCCGAACCCCTCGATTAGATTCCAGTCTGTAACTCACTCCCGGGTATGTGTTATTCTATAAATAAACCTCCCCAAACCCCTCGATTATATCCCAGTCTGTAACTCACTCCCGGGTATGTGTTATTCTATATATAAACCACCCTGAACCCCTCGATTAGATTCCAGTCTGGAACTCACTCCCGGGTATCTTTTATTCTATATATAAACCACCCCGAACCCCTCGATTAGATTCCAGTCTGTAACTCACTCCCGGGTATCTGTTATTCTGTATATAAACCACCCTGAACCCCTCAATTAGATTCCAGTCTGTAACTCACTCCCGGGTATCTGTTATTCTATATATAAACCACCCCGAACCCCTCGATTAGATTCCAGTCTGTAACTCACTCCCGGGTATCTGTTATTCTAAATATAAACCACCCTGAACCCCTCGATTAGATTCCAGTCAGTAACTCACTCCCGGGTATCTGTTATTCTACATATAAACGACACTGAATCCCTCGATTAGATTCCAGTCTGTAACTCACTCCCGGGTATCTGTGATTCTATATATAAACCACCCTGAACCCCTCGATTAGATTCCAGTCTGTAACTCACTCCCGGGTATCTGTTATTCTGTATATAAATCAACCCAAACCCCTCGATTAGATTCCAGTCTGCGACTCACTCCCGGGTATCTGTTATTCTATACATAAGCCACCACGAACCCCTCGATTAGATTCCAGTCTGTAACTCACTCCCGGGTATCTGTTATTCTATATATAAACCACCCCGAACCCCTCGATTAGATTCCAGTCTGTAGCTCACTCCCGGGTATCTGTTATTCTATATATAAACCACCCCAAACCCCTTGATTAGATTCCAGTCTGTAACTCACTCCCGGGTATCTGTTATTCTATATATAAACCACCCCAAACCCCTTGATTAGATTCCAGTCTGTAACTCACTCCCGGGTATCTGTTATTCTATATATAAACCACCCTGAACCCCTTGATTAGATTCCAGTCTGTAACTCACTCCCGGGTATCTGTTATTCTATATATAAACCACCCTGAACCCCTTGATTAGATTCCAGTCTGTAACTCACTCCCGGGTATCTGTTATTCTGTATATAAACCACCCTGAACACCTCGATTAGATTCCAGTCTGTAACTCACTCCCGGGTATCTGTTATTCTATATATAAACCACCTCGAAACCCTCGATTAGTTTCCAGTCTGTAACTCACTCCCGGGTATGTGTTGTTCTATATATAAACCACCCCAAACCCCTCGATTAGATTCCAGTCTGTAACTCACTCCCGGGTATCTGTTATTCTATATATAAACCACCCCGAACCCCTCAATTAGATTCCACTCTGTAACTCACTCCCGGGTATCTGTTATTCTATATATAAACCACCCTGTACCCCTCGATTAGATTCCAGTCTGTAACTCACTCCCGGGTATCTGTTATTCCATATATAAACCACCCCGAACCCCTCGATTAGATTCCAGTCTGTAACTCACTCCCGGGTATCTGTTATTCTATATATAAACCACCCTGAACCCCTCGATTAGATTATAGTCTGTAACTCACTCCCGGGTATGTGTTATTCTATATATAAACCACCCCAAACCCCTCGATTATATCCCAGTCTGTAACTCACTCCCGGGTATGTGTTATTCTATATATAAACCACCCTGAACCCCTCGATTAGATTCCAGTCTGGAACTCACTCCCGGGTATCTGTTATTCTATATATAAACCACCCTGAACCCCTCGATTAGATTCCAGTCTGTAACTCACTCCCGGGTATCTGTTATTCTATATATAAACCACCCCGAACCCCTCGATTAGATTCCAGTCTGTAACTCACTCGCGGGTATCTGTTATTCTATATATAAACCACCCGAACCCCTCGATTAGATTCCAGTCTGTAACTCACTCCCGGGTATCTGTTATTCTATATATAAACCACCCGAACCCCTCGATTAGATTCCAGTCTGTAACTCACTCCCGGGTATCTGTTATTCCATATATAAACCACCCCGAACCCCTCGATTAGATTCCAGTCTGTAACTCACTCCCGGGTATCTGTTATTCTATATATAAACCATTCTGTACCCCTCGATTAGATTCCAGTCTGTAACTCACTCCCGGGTATCTGTTATTCTATATATAAACCACCCCGAACACCTCGATTAGATTCCAGTCTGTAACTCACTCCCGGGTATCTGTTATTCCATATATAAACCACCCCGAACCCCTCGATTAGATTCCAGTCTGTAACTCACTCCCGGGTATCTGTTATTCTATATATAAACCAGCCCGAACCCCTCGATTACATTCCAGTCTGTAACTCACTCCCGGGTATCTGTTATTCTATATATAAACCACCCCGAACACCTCGATTAGATTCCAGTCTGTAACTCACTCCCGGGTATCTGTTATTCCATATATAAACCACCCCGAACCCCTCGATTAGATTCCAGTCTGTAACTCACTCCCGGGTATCTGTTATTCTATATATAAACCACCCCAAACCCCTCGATTATATCTCAGTCTGTAACTCACTCCCGGGTATGTGTTATTCTATATATAAACCACCCTGAACCCCTCGATTAGATTCCAGTCTGTAACTCACTCCCGGGTATCGGTTATTCTATATATAAACCACCCTGAACCCCTCGATTAGATTCCAGTCTGTAACTCACTCCCGGGAATCTGTTATTCTATATATAAACCACCCTGAACCCCTCGATTACATTCCAGTCTGTAACTCACTCCCGGGTATCTGTTATTCTGTATATAAACCACCCTGAACCCCTCAATTAGATTCCAGTCTGTAACTCACTCCCGGGTATCTGTTATTCTTTCTATAAAACACCCCGAACCCCTCGATTAGATTCCAGTCTGTAACTCCCTCCCGGGTATCTGTTATTCTAAATATAAACCACCCTGAACCCCTCGATTAGATTCCAGTCAGTAACTCACTCCCGGGTATCTGTTATTCCACATATAAACCACACTGAATCCCTCGATTAGATTCCAGTCTGTAACTCACTCCCAGGTATCTGTTATTCTATATATAAACCACCCTGAACCCCTCGATTAGATTCCAGCCTGTAACTCACTCCCGGGTATCTGTTTTTCTAAATATAAACCACCCTGAACCCCTCGATTAGATTCCAGTCTGTAACTCACTCCCGGGTATCTGTTATTCTATATATAAACCATCCCGAACCCCTCGATTAGATTCCAGTCTGTAATTCACTCCCGGGTATCTGCTATTCTATATATAAACCACCCTGAACCCCTCGATTAGATTCCAGTCTGTAACTCACTCCCGGGTTCTGTTATTCTATATATAAACCACCCCGAACCCCTCGATTAGATTCCAGTCTGTAAGTCACTCCTGGGTAACTGTTATTCTATATATAAATGACCCCGAACCCCTCGATTATATTCCAGTCTGTAACTCACTCTCGGGTATCTGTTTTCTGTATATAAACCACCCCAAACCCCTCGATTAGATTCCAGTCTGTAACTCACTCCCGGGTATCTGTTATTCGATATATAAACCACCCCAAACCCCTCGATTAGATTCCAGTCTGCAACTCCCTGCCGGGTATCTGTTATACTATATATAAACCACCCCGAACCCCTCGATTCGATCCAGTCTGGAACTCAGTCTCGGGTATCTGTTGTTCTATATATAAACCACCCCGAACCCCTCGATTCGATTCCAGTCTGTCACTCACTCCCGGGTATCGGTTATTCTATATATAAACCACCCTGAACCCCTCGATTAGATTCCAGTCTGTAACTCACTCCCGGGTATCTGTTATTCTATATATAAACCACCCCGAACCCCTGGATTAGATTCCAGTCTGTAACTCACTCCCGGGTATCTGTTATTCTATATATAAACCATCCCGAACACCTCGATTAGATTCCAGTCTGAAACTCACTCCCGGGTATCTGTTATTTTATATATAACCCACCCCGAACCCCTCTGTTAGATTCCAGTCTGTAACTCACTCCCGGGTATCCGTTATTCTATATATAAACGAGCCCGAACCCCTCGATTCGATTCCAGTCTGTAACTCACTCCCGGGTATCTGTTATTCTGTATATAAACCACCCTGAACCCCTCAATTAGATTCCAGTCTGTAACTCACTCCCGGGTATCTGTTATTCTGTATATAAACCACCCCGAACCCCTCGATTAGATTCCAGTCTGTAACTCACTCCCGGGTATCTGTTATTCGAAATATAAACCACCCCGAACCCCTCGATTATATTCCAGTCTGTAACTCACTCCCGGGTATCTGTTATTCTATTTATAAACCACCCTGAACCACTCGATTAGATTCCAGTCTGTAACTCACTCCCGGGTATCTGTTATTCTATATATAAACAACCCGAACCCCTCGATTAGATTCCAGTCTGTAACTCACTCCCGGGTATCTGTTATTCTATATATAAACCACCCCGAACCTCTCGATGAGATTCCAGTTTGGACCTCATTCCCGGGTATGTGTTATTCCATATATAAACCACCCTGAACCCCTCGATTAGATTCCAGTCTGGAACTCACTCCCGGGTATCTGTTATTCTATATATAAACCACCCTGAACCCCTCGATTAGATTCCAGTCTGTAACTCACTCCCGGGTATCTGTTATTCTGTATATAAACCACCCCGAACCCCTCGATTAGATTCCAGTCTGTAACTCACTCCCGGGTATCTGTTATTCTATATATAAACCACCCTGAACCCCTCGATTAGATTCCAGTCTGTAACTCACTCCCGGGTATCTGTTATTCTATATATAAACCACCCCGAACCTCTCGATGAGATTCCAGTTTGGACCTCATTCCCGGGTATGTGTTATTCCATATATAAACCACCCCGAACCCCTCGATTAGATTCCAGTCTGGAACTCACTCCCGGGTATCTGTTATTCTATATATAAACCACCTCGAACCCCTCGATTAGATTCCAGTCTGTAACTCACTCCCGGGTATCAGTTATTCTATATATAAACCACCCCGAACCCCTCGATTAGATTCCAGTCTGTAACTCACTCCCGGGTATCTGTTATTCCATATATAAAGCACCTCGAACCCCTCGATTAGATTCCAGTCTGTAACTCACTCCAGGGTATCTGTTATTCTATATATAAACCACCCCGAACCCCTCGATTAGATTCCAGTCTGTAACTCACTCCAGGGTATCTGTTATTCTATATATAAACCACCCCGAACCCCTCGATTAGATTCCAGTCTGTAACTCACTCCCGGGTATCTGTTATTCTATATATAAACCACCCCGAACCCCTCGATTAGTTTCCAGTCTGTAACTCACTCCCGGGTATCTGTTATTCTATATATAAACCACCCCGAACCCCTCGATTAGATTCCAGTCTGTAACTCACTCCCGGGTATCTGTTATTCTGTATATAAACCACCCTGAATTCCTCGATCAGATTCCAGTCTGTCACTCACTCCCGGGTATCTGTTATTCTATATATATACCACCCGAAACCCCTCGATTAGATTCCAGTCTGTAACTCACACCCGGGTATCTGTTATTCTATATATAAACCACCCTGAACCACTCGATTAGATTCCAGTCTGTAACTCTCTCCCAGGTATCTGTTATTCTGTATATAAACCACCCGAAACCCCTCGATTAGATTCCAGTCTGTAACTCACTCCCGGGTATCTGTTATTCTATATATATACAACCGAAACCCCTCGATTAGATTCCAGTCTGTAACTCACACCCGGGTATCTGTTATTCTATATATAAACCACCCCGAAACTCTCGATTAGATTCCAGTCTGTAACTCACTCCCGGGTATCTGTTATTTTATATATAAACCACCCCGAACCCCTCGATTAGATTCCATCTGTAACTCACTCCCGGATATCTGTTATTTTATATATAAACCACCCTGAACACCTCGATTAGATTCCAGTCTGTAACTCACTCCCGGGTATCTGTTATTCTGTATATAAACCACCCTGAACCCCTCGATTAGATTCCAGTCTGTAACTCATTCCCGGGTATCTGTTATTCTATATATAAACCACCCCGAACCCCTCGATTAGATTCCAGTCTGTAACTCACTCCTGGGTAACTGTTATTCTATATATAATCCACCCCGAACCCCTCGATTAGATTCCAGTCTGTAACTCACTCCCGGGTATCTGTTATTCTATATATAAACCACCCCGAACCCCTCGATTAGATTCCAGTCTGTAACTCACTCCCGGGTATCTGTTATTCTATATATAAACCACCCCGAACCCCTCGATTAGATTCCAGTCTGTAACTCACTCCCGGGTATCTGTTATTCTATCTATAAACCAACCCCAACACCTCGGTTAGATTCCAGTCTGTCACTCAGTCCCGGGAATCTGTTATGCTATATATAAACCACCCCGAACCTCTCGATGAGATTCCAGTCTGTAACTCACTCCCGGGTATCTGTTATTCTATATATAAACCACCCCGAACCCCTCGATTAGATTCCAGTCTGGACCTCACTCCCGGGTATCTGTTATTCTATATATAAACCACGCCGAACCCCTCGATTAGATTCCAGTCTGGACCTCACTCCCGGGTATCTGTTATTCTATATATAAACCACGCCGAACCCCTCTGTTAGATTCCAGTCTGTAACTCACTCCCGGGTATGTGTTATTCCATATATAAAGCACCTCGAACCCCTCGATTAGATTCCAGTCTGTAACTCACTCCCGGGTATCTGTTATTTTATATATAAACCACCCCGAACCCCTCTGTTAGATTCCAGTCTGTAACTCACTCCCGGGTATCTGTTATTCTGTATATAAACCACCCTGAACCCCTCAATTAGATTCCAGTCTGTAACTCACTCCCGGGTATCTGTTATTCTGTATATGAACCACCCCGAACCCCTCGATTAGATTCCAGTCTGTAACTCACTCCCGGGTATCTGTTATTCTATATATAAACCACCCCGAACCCCTCGATTAGATTCCAGTCTGTAACTCACTCCCGGGTATCTGTTATTCTATATATAAACCACCCCGAACCCCTCGATTAGATTCCAGTCTGTAACTCACTCCCGGGTATGTGTTATTCCATATATAAAGCACCTCGAACCCCTCGATTAGATTCCAGTCTGTAACTCACTCCCGGGTATCTGTTATTCTATATATAAACCACCCTGAACCCCTCGATTAGATTCCAGTCTGTAACTCACTCCCGGGTATCTGTTATTCTATATATAAACCACCCTGAACCCCTCGATTAGATTCCAGTCTGTAACTCACTCCCAGGTATCTGTTATTCTATATATAAACCACCCTGAACCCCTCGATTAGATTCCAGTCTGTAACTCACTCCCGGGTATCTGTTATTCTATATATAAACCACCCCGAACCCCTCGATTAGATTCCAGTCTGTAACTCACTCCCGGGAATCTGTTATTCTATATATAAACCACCCCGAACCCCTCGATTAGATTCCAGTCTGTAACTCACTCTCAGGTATCTGTTATTCTGTATATAAACCACCCTGAATTCCTCGATCAGATTCCAGTCTGTCACTCACTCCCGGGTATCTGTTATTCTATATATATACCACCCGAAGCCCCTCGATTAGATTCCAGTCTGTAACTCACACCCGGGTATCTGTTATTCTATATATAAACCACCCTGAACCACTCGATTAGATTCCAGTCTGTAACTCACTCCCAGGTATCTGTTATTCTGTATATAAACCACCCGAAACCCCTCGATTAGATTCCAGTCTGTAACTCACTCCCGGGTATCTGTTATTCTATATATATACCACCCGAAACCCCTCGATTAGATTCCAGTCTGTAACTCACACCCGGGTATCTGTTATTCTATATATAAACCACCCCGAACCCCTCGATTAGATTCCAGTCTGTAACTCACTCCCGGGTATCTGTTATTTTATATATAAACCACCCTGAACCTCTCGATTAGATTCCAGTCTGTAACTCACTCCCGGGTATCTGTTATTCTATATATAAACCACCCCGAACCCCTCGATTAGATTCCAGTCTGTAACTCACTCCCGGGTATCTGTTATTCTATATATAAACCACCCCGAACCCCTCGATTAGATTCCAGTCTGTAACTCACTCCCGGGTATCTGTTATTCTATATATAAACCACCCCGAACCCCTCGATTAGATTCCAGTCTGTAACTCACTCCCGGGTATCTGTGATTCTATATATAAACCACCCCGAACCCCTCGATTAGATTCCAGTCTGTAACTCACTCCCGGGTATCTGTTATTCTATATATAAACCACCCCGAACCCCTCGATTACATTCCAGTCTGTAACTCACTCCCGGGTATCTGTTATTCTATATATAAACCACCCCGAACCCCTCGATTATATTCCAGTCTGTAACTCACTCCCGGGTATCTGTTATTCTATTTATAAACCACCCTGAACCACTCGATTAGATTCCAGTCAGTAACTCACTCCCGGGTATCTGTTATTCTATATATAAACAACGCGAACCCCTCGATTAGATTCCAGTCTGTAACTCACTCCTGGGTATCTGTTATTCTATATATAAACCACCCCGAACCTCTCGATGAGATTCCAGTCTGGACCTCATTCCCGGGTATGTGTTATTCCATATATAAACCACCCCGAACCCCTCGATTAGATTCCAGTCTGGAACTCACTCCCGGGTATCTGTTATTCTATATATAAACCACCTCGAACCCCTCGATTAGATTCCAGTCTGTAACTCTCTCCCAGGTATCTGTTATTCTGTATATAAACCACCCGAAACCCCTCGATTAGATTCCAGTCTGTAACTCACTCCCGGGTATCTGTTATTCTATATATATACAACCGAAACCCCTCGATTCGATTCCAGTCTGTAACTCACACCCGGGTATCTGTTATTCTATATATAAACCACCCCGAAACTCTCGATTAGATTCCAGTCTGTAACTCACTCCCGGGTATCTGTTATTTTATATATAAACCACCCCGAACCCCTCGATTAGATTCCATCTGTAACTCACTCCCGGATATCTGTTATTTTATATATAAACCACCCTGAACACCTCGATTAGATTCCAGTCTGTAACTCACTCCCGGGTATCTGTTATTCTGTATATAAACCACCCTGAACCCCTCGATTAGATTCCAGTCTGTAACTCATTCCCGGGTATCTGTTATTCTATATATAAACCACCCCGAACCCCTCGATTAGATTCCAGTCTGTAACTCACTCCTGGGTAACTGTTATTCTATATATAATCCACCCCGAACCCCTCGATTAGATTCCAGTCTGTAACTCACTCCCGGGTATCTGTTATTCTATATATAAACCACCCCGAACCCCTCGATTAGATTCCAGTCTGTAACTCACTCCCGGGTATCTGTTATTCTATATATAAACCACCCCGAACCCCTCGATTAGATTCCAGTCTGTAACTCACTCCCGGGTATCTGTTATTCTATATATAAACCAACCCCAACACCTCGGTTAGATTCCAGTCTGTAACTCACTCCCGGGAATCTGTTATGCTATATATAAACCACCCCGAACCTCTCGATGAGATTCCAGTCTGTAACTCACTCCCGGGTATCTGTTATTCTATATATAAACCACCCCGAACCCCTCGATTAGATTCCAGTCTGGACCTCACTCCCGGGTATCTGTTATTCTATATATAAACCACGCCGAACCCCTCGATTAGATTCCAGTCTGGACCTCACTCCCGGGTATCTGTTATTCTATATATAAACCACGCCGAACCCCTCTGTTAGATTCCAGTCTGTAACTCACTCCCGGGAATCTGTTATTCTATATATAAACCACCCCGAACCCCTCGATTAGATTCCAGTCTGTAACTCACTCTCAGGTATCTGTTATTCTGTATATAAACCACCCTGAATTCCTCGATCAGATTCCAGTCTGTCACTCACTCCCGGGTATCTGTTATTCTATATATATACCACCCGAAGCCCCTCGATTAGATTCCAGTCTGTAACTCACACCCGGGTATCTGTTATTCTATATATAAACCACCCTGAACCACTCGATTAGATTCCAGTCTGTAACTCACTCCCAGGTATCTGTTATTCTGTATATAAACCACCCGAAACCCCTCGATTAGATTCCAGTCTGTAACTCACTCCCGGGTATCTGTTATTCTATATATATACCACCCGAAACCCCTCGATTAGATTCCAGTCTGTAACTCACACCCGGGTATCTGTTATTCTATATATAAACCACCCCGAACCCCTCGATTAGATTCCAGTCTGTAACTCACTCCCGGGTATCTGTTATTTTATATATAAACCACCCTGAACCTCTCGATTAGATTCCAGTCTGTAACTCACTCCCGGGTATCTGTTATTCTATATATAAACCACCCCGAACCCCTCGATTAGATTCCAGTCTGTAACTCACTCCCGGGTATCTGTTATTCTATATATAAACCACCCCGAACCCCTCGATTAGATTCCAGTCTGTAACTCACTCCCGGGTATCTGTTATTCTATATATAAACCACCCCGAACCCCTCGATTAGATTCCAGTCTGTAACTCACTCCCGGGTATCTGTGATTCTATATATAAACCACCCCGAACCCCTCGATTAGATTCCAGTCTGTAACTCACTCCCGGGTATCTGTTATTCTATATATAAACCACCCCGAACCCCTCGATTACATTCCAGTCTGTAACTCACTCCCGGGTATCTGTTATTCTATATATAAACCACCCCGAACCCCTCGATTATATTCCAGTCTGTAACTCACTCCCGGGTATCTGTTATTCTATTTATAAACCACCCTGAACCACTCGATTAGATTCCAGTCTGTAACTCACTCCCGGGTATCTGTTATTCTATATATAAACAACGCGAACCCCTCGATTAGATTCCAGTCTGTAACTCACTCCTGGGTATCTGTTATTCTATATATAAACCACCCCGAACCTCTCGATGAGATTCCAGTCTGGACCTCATTCCCGGGTATGTGTTATTCCATATATAAACCACCCCGAACCCCTCGATTAGATTCCAGTCTGGAACTCACTCCCGGGTATCTGTTATTCTATATATAAACCACCTCGAACCCCTCGATTAGATTCCAGTCTGTAACTCTCTCCCAGGTATCTGTTATTCTGTATATAAACCACCCGAAACCCCTCGATTAGATTCCAGTCTGTAACTCACTCCCGGGTATCTGTTATTCTATATATATACAACCGAAACCCCTCGATTCGATTCCAGTCTGTAACTCACACCCGGGTATCTGTTATTCTATATATAAACCACCCCGAAACTCTCGATTAGATTCCAGTCTGTAACTCACTCCCGGGTATCTGTTATTTTATATATAAACCACCCCGAACCCCTCGATTAGATTCCATCTGTAACTCACTCCCGGATATCTGTTATTTTATATATAAACCACCCTGAACACCTCGATTAGATTCCAGTCTGTAACTCACTCCCGGGTATCTGTTATTCTGTATATAAACCACCCTGAACCCCTCGATTAGATTCCAGTCTGTAACTCATTCCCGGGTATCTGTTATTCTATATATAAACCACCCCGAACCCCTCGATTAGATTCCAGTCTGTAACTCACTCCTGGGTAACTGTTATTCTATATATAATCCACCCCGAACCCCTCGATTAGATTCCAGTCTGTAACTCACTCCCGGGTATCTGTTATTCTATATATAAACCACCCCGAACCCCTCGATTAGATTCCAGTCTGTAACTCACTCCCGGGTATCTGTTATTCTATATATAAACCACCCCGAACCCCTCGATTAGATTCCAGTCTGTAACTCACTCCCGGGTATCTGTTATTCTATATATAAACCAACCCCAACACCACGGTTAGATTCCAGTCTGTAACTCACTCCCGGGAATCTGTTATGCTATATATAAACCACCCCGAACCTCTCGATGAGATTCCAGTCTGTAACTCACTCCCGGGTATCTGTTATTCTATATATAAACCACCCCGAACCCCTCGATTAGATTCCAGTCTGGACCTCACTCCCGGGTATCTGTTATTCTATATATAAACCACGCCGAACCCCTCGATTAGATTCCAGTCTGGACCTCACTCCCGGGTATCTGTTATTCTATATATAAACCACGCCGAACCCCTCTGTTAGATTCCAGTCTGTAACTCACTCCCGGGTATGTGTTATTCCATATATAAAGCACCTCGAACCCCTCGATTAGATTCCAGTCTGTAACTCACTCCCGGGTATCTGTTATTTTATATATAAACCACCCCGAACCCCTCTGTTAGATTCCAGTCTGTAACTCACTCCCGGGTATCTGTTATTCTGTATATAAACCACCCTGAACCCCTCAATTAGATTCCAGTCTGTAACTCACTCCCGGGTATCTGTTATTCTGTATATGAACCACCCCGAACCCCTCGATTAGATTCCAGTCTGTAACTCACTCCCGGGTATCTGTTATTCTATATATAAACCACCCCGAACCCCTCGATTAGATTCCAGTCTGTAACTCACTCCCGGGTATCTGTTATTCTATATATAAACCACCCCGAACCCCTCGATTAGATTCCAGTCTGTAACTCACTCCCGGGTATGTGTTATTCCATATATAAAGCACCTCGAACCCCTCGATTAGATTCCAGTCTGTAACTCACTCCCGGGTATCTGTTATTCTATATATAAACCACCCTGAACCCCTCGATTAGATTCCAGTCTGTAACTCACTCCCGGGTATCTGTTATTCTATATATAAACCACCCTGAACCCCTCGATTAGATTCCAGTCTGTAACTCACTCCCAGGTATCTGTTATTCTATATATAAACCACCCTGAACCCCTCGATTAGATTCCAGTCTGTAACTCACTCCCGGGTATCTGTTATTCTATATATAAACCACCCCGAACCCCTCGATTAGATTCCAGTCTGTAACTCACTCCCGGGAATCTGTTATTCTATATATAAACCACCCCGAACCCCTCGATTAGATTCCAGTCTGTAACTCACTCTCAGGTATCTGTTATTCTGTATATAAACCACCCTGAATTCCTCGATCAGATTCCAGTCTGTCACTCACTCCCGGGTATCTGTTATTCTATATATATACCACCCGAAGCCCCTCGATTAGATTCCAGTCTGTAACTCACACCCGGGTATCTGTTATTCTATATATAAACCACCCTGAACCACTCGATTAGATTCCAGTCTGTAACTCACTCCCAGGTATCTGTTATTCTGTATATAAACCACCCGAAACCCCTCGATTAGATTCCAGTCTGTAACTCACTCCCGGGTATCTGTTATTCTATATATATACCACCCGAAACCCCTCGATTAGATTCCAGTCTGTAACTCACACCCGGGTATCTGTTATTCTATATATAAACCACCCCGAACCCCTCGATTAGATTCCAGTCTGTAACTCACTCCCGGGTATCTGTTATTCTATATATAAACCAACCCCAACACCTCGGTTAGATTCCAGTCTGTAACTCACTCCCGGGAATCTGTTATGCTATATATAAACCACCCCGAACCTCTCGATGAGATTCCAGTCTGTAACTCACTTCCGGGTATCTGTTATTCTATATATAAACCACCCCGAACCCCTCGATTAGATTCCAGTCTGGACCTCACTCCCGGGTATCTGTTATTCTATATATAAACCACGCCGAACCCCTCGATTAGATTCCAGTCTGGACCTCACTCCCGGGTATCTGTTATTCTATATATAAACCACGCCGAACCCCTCTGTTAGATTCCAGTCTGTAACTCACTCCCGGGTATGTGTTATTCCATATATAAAGCACCTCGAACCCCTCGATTAGATTCCAGTCTGTAACTCACTCCCGGGTATCTGTTATTTTATACATAAACCACCCCGAACCCCTCTGTTAGATTCCAGTCTGTAACTCACTCCCGGGTATCTGTTATTCTGTATATAAACCACCCTGAACCCCTCAATTAGATTCCAGTCTGTAACTCACTCCCGGGTATCTGTTATTCTGTATATAAACCACCCCGAACCCCTCGATTAGATTCCAGTCTGTAACTCACTCCCGGGTATCTGTTATTCTATATATAAACCACCCCGAACCCCTCGATTAGATTCCAGTCTGTAACTCACTCCCGGGTATCTGTTATTTTATATATAAACCACCCTGAACCTCTCGATTAGATTCCAGTCTGTAACTCACTCCCGGGTATCTGTTATTCTATATATAAACCACCCCGAACCCCTCGATTAGATTCCAGTCTGTAACTCACTCCCGGGTATCTGTTATTCTATATATAAACCACCCCGAACCCCTCGATTAGATTCCAGTCTGTAACTCACTCCCGGGTATCTGTTATTCTATATATAAACCACCCCGAACCCCTCGATTAGATTCCAGTCTGTAACTCACTCCCGGGTATCTGTTATTCTATATATAAACCACCCCGAACCCCTCGATTAGATTCCAGTCTGTAACTCACTCCCGGGTATCTGTGATTCTATATATAAACCACCCCGAACCCCTCGATTAGATTCCAGTCTGTAACTCACTCCCGGGTATCTGTTATTCTATATATAAACCACCCCGAACCCCTCGATTACATTCCAGTCTGTAACTCACTCCCGGGTATCTGTTATTCTATATATAAACCACCCCGAACCCCTCGATTATATTCCAGTCTGTAACTCACTCCCGGGTATCTGTTATTCTATTTATAAACCACCCTGAACCACTCGATTAGATTCCAGTCTGTAACTCACTCCCGGGTATCTGTTATTCTATATATAAACAACGCGAACCCCTCGATTAGATTCCAGTCTGTAACTCACTCCTGGGTATCTGTTATTCTATATATAAACCACCCCGAACCTCTCGATGAGATTCCAGTCTGGACCTCATTCCCGGGTATGTGTTATTCCATATATAAACCACCCCGAACCCCTCGATTAGATTCCAGTCTGGAACTCACTCCCGGGTATCTGTTATTCTATATATAAACCACCTCGAACCCCTCGATTAGATTCCAGTCTGTAACTCACTCCCGGGTATCAGTTATTCTATATATAAACCACACCGAACCCCTCGATTAGATTCCAGTCTGTAACTCACTCCCGGGTATCTGTTATTCTATATATAAACCACCTCGAACCCCTCGATTAGATTCCAGTCTGTAACTCACTCCCGGGTATCAGTTATTCTATATATAAACCACCCCGAACCCCTCGATTAGATTCCAGTCTGTAACTCACTCCCGGGTATCTGTTATTCTATATATAAACCACCCCGAACCCCTCGATTAGATTCCAGTCTGTAACTCACTCCCGGGTATGTGTTATTCCATATATAAAGCACCTCGAACCCCTCGATTAGATTCCAGTCTGTAACTCACTCCCGGGTATCTGTTATTCTATATATAAACCACCCCGAACCCCTCGATTAGATTCCAGTCTGTAACTCACTCACGGGTATCTGTTTTTCTATATATAAACCACCCCGAACCCCTCGATTAGATTCCAGTCTGTAACTCACTCCCGGGTATCTGTTATTCTGTATATAAACCATCTCGAAACCCTCGATTAGATTCCAGTCTGTAACTCACTCTCAGGTATCTGTTATTCTGTATATAAACCACCCTGAATTCCTCGATCAGATTCCAGTCTGTCACTCACTCCCGGGTATCTGTTATTCTATATATAAACCACCCGAAACCCCTCGATTAGATTCCAGTCTGTAACTCACTCCCGGGTATCTGTTATTCTATATATATACCACCCGAAACCCCTCGATTAGATTCCAGTCTGTAACTCACTCCCGGGTATCTGTTATTCTATATATAAACCACCCCGAACCCCTCGATTAGATTCCAGTCTGTAACTCACTCCCGGGTATGTGTTATTCCATATATAAAGCACCTCGAACCCCTCGATTAGATTCCAGTCTGTAACTCACTCCCGGGAATCTGTTGTTCTATATATAAACCACCCCGAACCCCTCGATTAGATTCCAGTCTGTAACTCACTCCCGGGTATCTGTTTTTCTATATATAAACCACCCCGAACCCCTCGATTAGATTCCAGTCTGTAACTCACTCCCGGGTATCTGTTATTCTATATATAAACCACCCCGAACCCCTCGATTAGATTCCAGTCTGTAACTCACTCCCGGGTATCTGTTATTCTATATATAAACCACCCCGAACCCCTCGATTACATTCCAGTCTGTAACTCACTCCCGGGTATGTGTTATTCTATATATAAACCACCCCAAACCCCTCGATTAGCTTGCAGTCTGTAACTCACTCCCGGGTATCTGTTATTCTGTATATAAACCACCCTGAATTCCTCGATCAGATTCCAGTCTGTCACTCACTCCCGGGTATCTGTTATTCTATATATAAACCACCCGAAACCCCTCGATTAGATTCCAGTCTGTAACTCACTCCCGGGTATCTGTTATTCTATATATATACCACCCGAAACCCCTCGATTAGATTCCAGTCTGTAACTCATTCCCGGGTATCTGTTATTCTATATATAAACCACCCCGAAACTCTCGATTAGATTCCAGTCTGTAACTCACTCCCGGGTATCTGTTATTTTATATATAAACCACCCCAAACCCCTCGATTTGATTCCATCTGTAACTCACTCCCGGATATCTGTTATTTTATATATAAACCACCCTGAACACCTCGATTAGATTCCAGTCTGTAACTCACTCCCGGGTATCTGTTATTCTGTATATAAACCACCCTGAACCCCTCGATTAGATTCCAGTCTGTAACTCATTCCCGGGTATCTGTTATTCTATATATAAACCACCCCGAACCCCTCGATTAGATTCCAGTCTGTAACTCACTCCTGGGTAACTGTTATTCTATATATAATCCACCCCGAACCCCTCGATTAGATTCCAGTCTGTAACTCACTCCCGGGTATCTGTTATTCTATATATAAACCACCCCGAACCCCTCGATTAGATTCCAGTCTGTAACTCACTCCCGGGTATCTGTTATTCTATATATAAACCACCCCGAACCCCTCGATTAGATTCCAGTCTGTAACTCACTCCCGGGTATCTGTTATTCTATATATAAACCACCCTGAACCACTCGATTAGATTCCAGTCTGTAACTCACTCCCGGGTATCAGTTATTCTATATATAAACCAACCCCAACACCTCGGTTAGATTCCAGTCTGTAACTCACTCCCGGGAATCTGTTTTGCTATATATAAACCACCCCGAACCTCTCGATGAGATTCCAGTCTGGACCTCACTCCCGGGTATCTGTTATTCTATATATAAACCACTCCGAACCCCTCGATTAGATTCCAGTCTGGAACTCACTCCCGGGTATCTGTTATTCTATATATAAACCACGTCGAACCCCTCGATTAGATTCCAGTCTGTAACTCACTCCCGGGTATCAGTTATTCTATATATAAACCACCCCGAACCCCTCGATTAGATTCCAGTCTGTAACTCACTCCCGGGTATCTGTTATTCTAGATATAAACCACCCCGAACCCCTCGATTAGATTCCAGTCTGTAACTCACTCCCGGGTATGTGTTATTCCATATATAAAACACCTCGAACCCCTCGATTAGATTCCAGTCTGTAACTCACTCCCGGGTATCTGTTATTTTATATATAAACCACCCCGAACCCATCTGTTTGATTCCAGTCTGTCACTCACTCCCGGGTATCAGTTATTCTATGTATAAACGAGCCCGAACCCCTCGATTAGATTCCAGTCTGTAACTCACTCCCGGGTATCTGTTATTCTGTATATAAACCACCCTGAACCCCTCAATTAGATTCCAGTCTGTAACTCACTCCCGGGTATCTGTTATTCTGTATATAAACCACCCCGAACCCCTCGATTAGATTCCAGTCTGTAACTCACTCCCGGGTATCTGTTATTCTATATATAAACCACCCCGAACCCCTCGATTATATTCCAGTCTGTAACTCACTCCCGGGTATCTGTTATTCTATATATAAACCACCCTGAACCTCTCGATTAGATTCCAGTCTGTAACTCACTCCCGGGTATCTGTTTTCTATATATAAACCACCCCGAACCCCTCGATTATATTCCAGTCTGTAACTCACTCCCGGGTATCTGTTATTCTATTCATAAACCACCCTGAACCACTCGATTAGATTCCAGTCTGTAACTCACTCCCGGGTATCTGTTCTTCTCTATATAAACCACCCCGAACCCCTCGATTAGATTCCAGTCTGTAACTCACTCCCGGGTATCTGTTATTCTATATATAAACCACCCCGAACCCCTCGATTAGATTCCAGTCTGTAACTCACTCCCGGGTATCTGTTTTTCTATATATAAACCACCCCGAACCCCTCGATTAGATTCCAGTCTGTAACTCACTCCCGGGTATCTGTTATTCTATATATAAACCACCCCGAACCCCTCGATTAGATTCCAGTCTGTAACTCACTCCCGGGTATCTGTTATTCTGTATATAAACCACCCCAAACCCCTCGATTAGCTTGCAGTCTGTAACTCACTCCCGGGTATCTGTTATTCTGTATATAAACCATCTCGAAACCCTCGATTAGATTCCAGTCTGTAACTCACACTCAGGTATCTGTTATTCTATATATAAACCACCCTGAATTCCTCGATCAGATTCCAGTCTGTCACTCACTCCCGGGTATCTGTTATTCTATATATAAACCACCCGAAACCCCTCGATTAGATTCCAGTCTGTAACTCACTCCCGGGTATCTGTTATTCTATATATATAACACCCGAAACCCCTCGATTAGATTCCAGTCTGTAACTCACACCCGGGTATCTGTTATTCTATATATAAACAACCCGGAACTCTCGATTAGATTCCAGTCTGTAACTCACTCCCGGGTATCTGTTATTTTATATATAAACCACCCCGAACCCCTCGATTAGATTCCATCTGTAACTCACTCCCGGATATCTGTTATTTTATATATAAACCACCCTGAACACCTCGATTAGATTCCAGTCTGTAACTCACTCCCGGGTATCTGTTATTCTGTATATAAACCACCCTGAACCCCTCGATTAGATTCCAGTCTGTAACTCATTCCCGGGTATCTGTTATTCTATATATAAACCACCCCGAACCCCTCGATTAGATTCCAGTCTGTAACTCACTCCTGGGTAACTGTTATTCTATATATAATCCACCCCGAACCCCTCGATTAGATTCCAGTCTGTAACTCACTCCCGGGTATCTGTTATTCTATATATAAACCACCCCGAACCCCTCGATTAGATTCCAGTCTGTAACTCACTCCCGGGTATCTGTTATTCTATATATAAACCACCCCGAACCCCTCGATTAGATTCCAGTCTGTAACTCACTCCCGGGTATCTGTTATTCTATATATAAACCAACCCCAACACCTCGGTTAGATTCCAGTCTGTAACTCACTCCCGGGAATCTGTTATGCTATATATAAACCACCCCGAACCTCTCGATTAGATTCCAGTCTGGACCTCACTCCCGGGTATCTGTTATTCTATATATAAAACACTCCGAACCCCTCGATTAGATTCCAGTCTGTAACTCACTCCCGGGTATCTGTTATTCTATATATAAACCACCTCGAAACCCTCGATTAGATTCCAGTCTGTAACTCACTCCCGGGTATCAGTTATTCTATATATAAACCACCCCGAACCCCTCGATTAGATTCCAGTCTGTAACTCACTCCCGGGTATCTGTTATTCTATATATAAACCACCCCGAACCCCTCGATTAGATTCCAGTCTGTAACTCACTCCCGGGTATGTGTTATTCCATATATAAAGCACCTCGTACCCCTCGATTAGATTCCAGTCTGTAACTCACTCCCGGGTATCTGTTATTTTATATATAAACCACCCCGAACCCCTCTGTTTGATTCCAGTCTGTCACTCACTCCCGGGTATCTGTTATTCTATATATAAACGAGCCCGAACCCCTCGATTAGATTCCAGTCTGTAACTCACTCCCGGGTATCTGTTATTCTATATATAAACCACCCTGAATTCCTCGATCAGATTCCAGTCTGTCACTCACTCCCGGGTATCTGTTTTTCTATATATAAACCACCCGAAACCCCTCGATTAGATTCCAGTCTGTAACTCACTCCCGGGTATCTGTTATTCTATATATAAACCACCCTGAATTCCTCGATCAGATTCCAGTCTGTCACTCACTCCCGGGTATCTGTTTTTCTATATATAAACCACCCGAAACCCCTCGATTAGATTCCAGTCTGTAACTCACTCCCGGGTATCTGTTATTCTATATATATACCACCCGAAACCCCTCGATTAGATTCCAGTCTGTAACTCACTCCCGGGTATCTGTTATTCTATATATAAACCACCCCGAACCTCTCGATTAGATTCCAGTCTGTAACTCACTCCCGGGTATCTGTTATTTTATATATAAACCACCCCGAACCCCTCGATTAGATTCCATCTGTAACTCACTCCCGGATATCTGTTATTTTATATATAAACCACCCTGAACACCTCGATTAGATTCCAGTCTGTAACTCACTCCCGGGTATCTGTTATTCTGTATATAAACCACCCTGAACCCCTCGATTAGATTCCAGTCTGTAACTCATTCCCGGGTATCTGTTATTCTATATATAAACCACCCCGAACCCCTCGATTAGATTCCAGTCTGTAACTCACTCCTGGGTAACTGATATTCTATATATAATCCACCCCGAACCCCTCGATTAGATTCCAGTCTGTAACTCACTCCCGGGTATCTGTTATTCTATATATAAACCACCCCGAACCCCTCGATTAGATTCCAGTCTGTAACTCACTCCCGGGTATCTGTTATTCTATATATAAACCAACCCGAACCCCTCGATTAGATTCCAGTCTGTAACTCACTCCCGGGTATCTGTTATTCTATATATAAACCACCCCGAACCCCTCGATTAGATTCCAGTCTGTAACTCACTCCTGGGTAACTGATATTCTATATATAATCCACCCCGAACCCCTCGATTAGATTCCAGTCTGTAACTCACTCCCGGGTATCTGTTATTCTATATATAAACCACCCCGAACCCCTCGATTAGATTCCAGTCTGTAACTCACTCCCGGGTATCTGTTATTCTATATATAAACCACCCTGAACCCCTCGATTAGATTCCAGTCTGTAACTCACTCCTGGGTAACTGATATTCTATATATAATCCACCCCGAACCCCTCGATTAGATTCCAGTCTGTAACTCACTCCCGGGTATCTGTTATTCTATATATAAACCACCCCGAACCCCTCGATTAGATTCCAGTCTGTAACTCACTCCCGGGTATCTGTTATTCTATATATAAACCAACCCCAACCCCTCGGTTAAATTCCAGTCTGTAACTCACTCCCGGGTATCTGTTATTCTATATATAAACCAACCCCAACCCCTCGGTTAAATTCCAGTCTGTAACTCACTCCCGGGTATCTGTTATTCTATATATAAACCACCCCGAACCTCTCGATGAGATTCCAGTCTGGACCTCACTCCCTGGTATCTGTTATTCTATATATAAACCACCGTGAACCCCGCGATTAGATTCCAGTCTGTAACTCACTCCCGGGTATCTGTTATTTTATATATAAACCACCCCGAACCCCTCTGTTAGATTCCAGTCTGTAACTCACTCCCGGGTATCTGTTATTCTATATATAAACCACCCCGAACCCCTCGATTAGATTCCAGTCTGTAACTCACTCCCGGGTATCTGTTATTCTGTATATAAACCACCCTGAACCCCTCAATTAGATTCCAGTCTGTAACTCACTCCCGGGTATCTGTTATTCTGTATATAAACCACCCCGAACCCCTCGATTAGATTCCAGTCTGTAACTCACTCCCGGGTATCTGTTATTCTATATATAAACCACCCCGAACCCCTCGATTATATTCCAGTCTGTAACTCACTCCCGGGTATCTGTTATTCTATATATAAACCACCCTGAACCTCTCGATTAGATTCCAGTCTGTAACTCACTCCCGGGTATCTGTTATTCTATATATAAACCACCCCGAACCCCTCGATTAGATTCCAGTCTGTAACTCACTCCCGGGTATCTGTTATTCTATATATAAACCACCCCGAACCCCTCGATTAGATTCCAGTCTGTAACTCACTCCCGGGTATCTGTTATTCTATATATAAACCAACCCCAACCCATCGGTTAGATTCCAGTCTGTAACTGACTCCCGGGAATCTGTTATGCTATATATAAACCACCCCGAACCTCTCGATGAGATTCCAGTCTGGACCTCACTCCCGGGTATCTGTTATTCTATATATAAACCACTCCGAACCCCTCGATGAGATTCCAGTCTGTAACTCACTCCCGGGTATCAGTTATTCTATATATAAACCACCCCGAACCCCTCGATTAGATTCCAGTCTGTAACTCACTCCCGGGTATCTGTTATTCCATAAATAAACCACCTCGAACCCCTCGATTAGATTCCAGTCTGTAACTCACTCCCGGGTATCAGTTATTCTATATATAAACCACCCCGAACCCCTCGATTAGATTCCAGTCTGTAACTCACTCCCGGGTATCTGTTATTCTATATATAAACCACCCCGAACCCCTCGATTAGATTCCAGTCTGTAACTCACTCCCGGGTATGTGTTATTCCATATATAAAGCACCTCGAACCCCTCGATTAGATTCCAGTCTGTAACTCACTCCCGGGTATCTGTTATTCTGTATATAAACCACCCTGAACCCCTCAATTAGATTCCAGTCTGTAACTCACTCCCGGGTATCTGTTATTCTGTATATAAACCACCCCGAACCCCTCGATTAGATTCCAGTCTGTAACTCACTCCCGGGTATCTGTTATTCTATATATAAACCACCCCGAACCCCTCGATTAGATTCCAGTCTGTAACTCACTCCCGGGTATGTGTTATTCCATATATAAAGCACCTCGAACCCCTCGATTAGATTCCAGTCTGTAACTCACTCCCGGGTATCTGTTATTCTGTATATAAACCACCCTGAACCCCTCAATTAGATTCCAGTCTGTAACTCACTCCCGGGTATCTGTTATTCTGTATATAAACCACCCCGAACCCCTCGATTAGATTCCAGTCTGTAACTCACTCCCGGGTATCTGTTATTCTATATATAAACCACCTCAAACCCCTCGATTATATTCCAGTCTGTAACTCACTCCCGGGTATCTGTTATTCTATATATAAACCACCCTGAACCTCTCGATTAGATTCCAGTCTGTAACTCACTCCCGGGTATCTGTTATTCTATATATAAACCACCCCGAACCCCTCGATTATATTCCAGTCTGTAACTCACTCCCGGGTATCTGTTATTCTATTCATAAACCACCCTGAACCACTCGATTAGATTCCAGTCTGTAACTCACTCCCGGGTATCTGTTATTCTATATATAAACAACCCGAACCCCTCGATTAGATTCCAGTCTGTAACTCACTCCCGGGTATCTGTTATTCTATATATAAACCACCCCGAACCTCTCGATGAGATTCCAGTCTGGACCTCATTCCCGGGTATGTGTTATTCCATATATAAACCACCCCGAACCCCTCGATTAGATTCCAGTCTGGAACTCACTCCCGGGTATCTGTTATTCTATATATAAACCACCTCGTACCCCTCGATTAGATTCCAGTCTGTAACTCACTCCCGGGTATCAGTTATTCTATATATAAACCACCCCGAACCCCTCGATTAGATTCCAGTCTGTAACTGACTCCCGGGTATCTGTTATTCTATATATAAACCACCCCGAACCCCTCGATTAGATTCCAGTCTGTAACTCACTCCCGGGTATGTGTTATTCCATATATAAAGCACCTCGAACCCCTCGATTAGATTCCAGTCTGTAACTCACTCCCGGGTATCTGTTATTCTATATATAAACCACCCCGATCCCCTCGATTAGATTCCAGTCTGTAACTCACTCCCGGGTATCTGTTTTTCTATATATAAACCACCCCGAAACCCTCGATTAGATTCCAGTCTGTAACTCACTCCCGGGTATCTGTTATTCTATATATAAACCACCCCGAACCCCTCGATTAGATTCCAGTCTGTAACTCACTCCCGGGTATCTGTTATTCTGTATATAAACCACCCCAAACCCCTCGATTAGCTTGCAGTCTGTAACTCACTCCCGGGTATCTGTTATTCTGTATATAAACCATCTCGAAACCCTCGATTAGATTCCAGTCTGTAACTCACACTCAGGTATCTGTTATTCTATATATAAACCACCCTGAATTCCTCGATCAGATTCCAGTCTGTCACTCACTCCCGGGTATCTGTTATTCTATATATAAACCACCCGAAACCCCTCGATTAGATTCCAGTCTGTAACTCACTCCCGGGTATCTGTTATTCTATATATATAACACCCGAAACCCCTCGATTAGATTCCAGTCTGTAACTCACACCCGGGTATCTGTTATTCTATATATAAACAACCCGGAACTCTCGATTAGATTCCAGTCTGTAACTCACTCCCGGGTATCTGTTATTTTATATATAAACCACCCCGAACCCCTCGATTAGATTCCATCTGTAACTCACTCCCGGATATCTGTTATTTTATATATAAACCACCCTGAACACCTCGATTAGATTCCAGTCTGTAACTCACTCCCGGGTATCTGTTATTCTGTATATAAACCACCCTGAACCCCTCGATTAGATTCCAGTCTGTAACTCATTCCCGGGTATCTGTTATTCTATATATAAACCACCCCGAACCCCTCGATTAGATTCCAGTCTGTAACTCACTCCCGGGTATCTGTTATTCTATATATAAACCACCCCGAACCCCTCGATTAGATTCCAGTCTGTAACTCACTCCCGGGTATCTGTTATTCTATATATAAACCAACCCCAACACCTCGGTTAGATTCCAGTCTGTAACTCACTCCCGGGAATCTGTTATGCTATATATAAACCACCCCGAACCTCTCGATTAGATTCCAGTCTGGACCTCACTCCCGGGTATCTGTTATTCTATATATAAAACACTCCGAACCCCTCGATTAGATTCCAGTCTGTAACTCACTCCCGGGTATGTGTTATTCCATATATAAAGCACCTCGTACACCTCGATTAGATTCCAGTCTGTAACTCACTCCCGGGTATCTGTTATTTTATATATAAACCACCCCGAACCCCTCTGTTTGATTCCAGTCTGTCACTCACTCCCGGGTATCTGTTATTCTATATATAAACGAGCCCGAACCCCTCGATTAGATTCCAGTCTGTAACTCACTCCCGGGTATCTGTTATTCTGTATATAAACCACCCTGAACCCCTCAATTAGATTCCAGTCTGTAACTCACTCCCGGGTATCTGTTATTCTGTATATAAACCACCCCGAACCCCTCGATTAGATTCCAGTCTGTAACTCACTCCCGGGTATCTGTTATTCTATATATAAACCATCCTGAACACCTCGATTAGATTCCAGTCTGTAACTCACTCCCGGGTATCTGTTATTCTATATATAAACCACCCCGAACCCCTCGATTATATTCCAGTCTGTTACTCACTCCCGGGTATCTGTTATTCTATATATAAACCACCCTGAACCTCTCGATTAGATTCCAGTCTGTAACTCACTCCCGGGTATCTGTTATTCTATATATAAACCACCCCGAACCCCTCGATTAGATTCCAGTCTGTAACTCACTCCCGGGTATCTGTTATTCTATATATAAACCACCCCGAACCCCTCGATTAGATTCCAGTCTGTAACTCACTCCCGGGTATCTGTTATTCTATATATAAACCACCCCGAACCCCTCGATTAGATTCCAGTCTGTAACTCACTCCCGGGTATCTGTTATTCTATATATAAACCACCCCAAACCCCTCGATTAGATTCCAGTCTGTAACTCACTCCCGGGTATCTGTGATTCTATATATAAACCACCCCGAACCCCTCGATTAGATTCCAGTCTGTAACTCACTCCCGGGTATCTGTTATTCTATATATAAACCACCCCGAACCCCTCGATTACATTCCAGTCTGTAACTCACTCCCGGGTATGTGTTAATCTATATATAAACCACCGCAAACCCCTCGATTAGCTTGCAGTCTGTAACTCACTCCCGGGTATCTGTTATTCTAGATATAAACCACCCCGAACCCCTCGATTAGATTCCAGTCTGTAACTCACTCCCGGGTATCTGTTATTCTATATATAAACCACCCTGAATTCCTCGATCAGATTCCAGTCTGTCACTCACTCCCGGGTATCTGTTTTTCTATATATAAACCACCCGAAACCCCTCGATTAGATTCCAGTCTGTAACTCACTCCCGGGTATCTGTTATTCTATATATATACCACCCGAAACCCCTCGATTAGATTCCAGTCTGTAACTCACTCCCGGGTATCTGTTATTCTATATATAAACCACCCCGAACCTCTCGATTAGATTCCAGTCTGTAACTCACTCCCGGGTATCTGTTATTTTATATATAAACCACCCCGAACCCCTCGATTAGATTCCAGTCTGTAACTCACTCCCGGGTATCTGTTATTCTATATATAAACCACCCCGAACCCCTCGATTAGATTCCAGTCTGTAACTCACTCCCGGGTATCTGTTATTCTATATATAAACCACCCCGAACCCCTCGATTAGATTCCAGTCTGTAACTCACTCCCGGGTATCTGTTATTCTATATATAAACCAACCCCAACCCCTCGGTTAAATTCCAGTCTGTAACTCACTCCCGGGAATCTGTTATGCTATATATAAACCACCCCGAACCTCTCGATGAGATTCCAGTCTGGACCTCACTCCCTGGTATCTGTTATTCTATATATAAACCACCGTGAACCCCGCGATTAGATTCCAGTCTGTAACTCACTCCCGGGTATCTGTTATTTTATATATAAACCACCCCGAACCCCTCTGTTAGATTCCAGTCTGTAACTCACTCCCGGGTATCTGTTATTCTATATATAAACGAGCCCGAACCCCTCGATTAGATTCCAGTCTGTAACTCACTCCCGGGTATCTGTTATTCTGTATATAAACCACCCTGAACCCCTCAATTAGATTCCAGTCTGTAACTCACTCCCGGGTATCTGTATTCTGTATATAAACCACCCCGAACCCCTCGATTAGATTCCAGTCTGTAACTCACTCCCGGGTATCTGTTATTTTATATATAAACCACCCCGAACCCCTCGATTAGATTCCATCTGTAACTCACTCCCGGATATCTGTTATTTTATATATAAACCACCCTGAACACCTCGATTAGATTCCAGTCTGTAACTCACTCCCGGGTATCTGTTATTCTGTATATAAACCACCCTGAACCCCTCGATTAGATTCCAGTCTGTAACTCATTCCCGGGTATCTGTTATTCTATATATAAACCACCCCGAACCCCTCGATTAGATTCCAGTCTGTAACTCACTCCTGGGTAACTGATATTCTATATATAATCCACCCCGAACCCCTCGAATAGATTCCAGTCTGTAACTCACTCCCGGGTATCTGTTATTCTATATATAAACCACCCCGAACCCCTCGATTAGATTCCAGTCTGTAACTCACTCCCGGGTATCTGTTATTCTATATATAAACCACCCCGAACCCCTCGATTAGATTCCAGTCTGTAACTCACTCCCGGGTATCTGTTATTCTATATATAAACCACCCCGAACCCCTCGATTAGATTCCAGTCTGTAACTCACTCCTGGGTAACTGATATTCTATATATAATCCACCCCGAACCCCTCGATTAGATTCCAGTCTGTAACTCACTCCCGGGTATCTGTTATTCCACATATAAACCACCCCGAACCCCTCGATTAGATTCCAGTCTGTAACTCACTCCCGGGTATCTGTTATTCTATATATAAACCACCCTGAACCCCTCGATTAGATTCCAGTCTGTAACTCACTCCTGGGTAACTGATATTCTATATATAATCCACCCCGAACCCCTCGATTAGATTCCAGTCTGTAACTCACTCCCGGGTATCTGTTATTCTATATATAAACCACCCCGAACCCCTCGATTAGATTCCAGTCTGTAACTCACTCCCGGGTATCTGTTATTCTATATATAAACCAACCCCAACCACTCGGTTAAATTCCAGTCTGTAACTCACTCCCGGGAATCTGTTATTCTATATATAAACCACCGTGAACCCCGCGATTAGATTCCAGTCTGGACCTCACTCCCTGGTATCTGTTATTCTATATATAAACCACCCCGAACCTCTCGATGAGATTCCAGTCTGGACCTCACTCCCTGGTATCTGTTATTCTATATATAAACCACCGTGAACCCCGCGATTAGATTCCAGTCTGTAACTCACTCCCGGGTATCTGTTATTTTATATATAAACCACCCCGAACCCCTCTGTTAGATTCCAGTCTGTAACTCACTCCCGGGTATCTGTTATTCTATATATAAACGAGCCCGAACCCCTCGATTACATTCCAGTCTGTAACTCACTCCCGGGTATCTGTTATTCTGTATATAAACCACCCTGAACCCCTCAATTAGATTCCAGTCTGTAACTCACTCCCGGGTATCTGTTATTCTGTATATAAACCACCCCGAACCCCTCGATTAGATTCCAGTCTGTAACTCACTCCCGGGTATCTGTTATTCTATATATAAACCACCCCGAACCCCTCGATTATATTCCAGTCTGTAACTCACTCCCGGGTATCTGTTATTCTATATATAAACCACCCTGAACCTCTCGATTAGATTCCAGTCTGTAACTCACTCCCGGGTATCTGTTATTCTATATATAAACCACCCCGAACCCCTCGATTAGATTCCAGTCTGTAACTCACTCCCGGGTATCTGTTATTCTATATATAAACCACCCCGAACCCCTCGATTAGATTCCAGTCTGTAACTCACTCCCGGGTATCTGTTATTCTATATATAAACCACCCCGAACCCCTCGATTAGATTCCAGTCTGTAACTCACTCCCGGGTATCTGTTATTCTATATATAAACCAACCCCAACCCATCGGTTAGATTCCAGTCTGTAACTCACTCCCGGGAATCTGTTATGCTATATATAAACCACCCCGAACCTCTCGATGAGATTCCAGTCTGGACCTCACTCCCGGGTATCTGTTATTCTATATATAAACCACTCCGAACCCCTCGATGAGATTCCAGTCTGGAACTCACTTCCGGGTATCTGTAATTCTATATATAAACCACCTCGAACCCCTCGATTAGATTCCAGTCTGTAACTCACTCCCGGGTATCGGTTATTCTATATATAAACCACCCCGAACCCCTCGATTAGATTCCAGTCTGTACCTCACTCCCGGGTATCTGTTATTCTATATATAAACCACCCCGAACCCCTCGATTAGATTCCAGTCTGTAACTCACTCCCGGGTATGTGTTATTCCATATATAAAGCACCTCGAACCCCTCGATTAGATTCCAGTCTGTAACTCACTCCCGGGTATCTGTTATTCTATATATAAACCACCCCGAACCCCTCGATTAGATTCCAGTCTGTAACTCACTCCCGGGTATCTGTTATTCTATATATAAACCACCCCGAACCCCTCGATTAGATTCCAGTCTGTAACTCACTCCCGGGTATCTGTTATTCTATATATAAACCACCCCGAACCCCTCGATTAGATTCCAGTCTGTAACTCACTCCCGGGTATCTGTTATTCTATATATAAACCACCCTGAACCCCTCGATTAGATTCCAGTCTGTAACTCACTCCCGGGTGTCTGTTATTGTATATATAAACCACCCTGAACCCCTCGATCAGCTTGCAGTCTGTAACTCACTCCCGGGTATCTGTTATTCTGTATATAAACCACCTCGAAACCCTCGATTAGATTCCAGTCTGTAACTCACTCCCGGGTATCTGTTATTCTATATATAAACCACCCTGAACCCCTCAATTAGATTCCAGTCTGTAACTCACTCCCGGGAATCTGTTATGCTATATATAAACCACCCCGAACCTCTCGATGAGATTCCAGTCTGGACCTCACTCCCGGGTATCTGTTATTCTATATATAAACCACTCCGAACCCCTCGATTAGGTTCCAGTCTGGAACTCACTCCCGGGTATCTGTTATTCTATATATAAACCACCTCGAACCCCTCGATTAGATTCCAGTCTGTAACTCACTCCCGGGTATCATTTATTCTATATATAAACCACCCCGAACCCCTCGATTAGATTCCAGTCTGTAACTCACTCCCGGGTATCTGTTATTCTATACATAAACCACACCGAACCCCTCGATTAGATTCCAGTCTGTAACTCACTCCCGGGTATGTGTTATTCCATATATAAAGCACCTCGAACCCCTCGATTAGATTCCAGTCTGTAACTCACTCCCGGGTATCTGTTATTCTATATATAAACCACCCCGAACCCCTCGATTAGATTCCAGTCTGTAACTCACTCCCGGGTATCTGTTATTCTATATATAAACCACCCCGAACCCCTCGATTAGATTCCAGTCTGTAACTCACTCCCGGGTATCTGTTATTCTATATATAAACCACCCCAAACCCCTCGATAAGATTCCAGTCTGAAACTATCTCCCGGGTGTCTGTTATTGTATATATAAACCACCCTGAACCCCTCGATTAGCTTGCAGTCCGTAACTCACTCCCGGGTATCTGTTATTCTGCATATAAACCACCTCGAAACCCTCGATTAGATTCCAGTCTCTAACTCACTCCCGGGTATCTGTTATTCTGTATATAAACCACCCTGAACCCCTCAATTAGATTCCAGTCTGTAACTCACTCCCGGGTATCTGTTATTCTATATATATGAAACACCCCGAACCCCTCGATTAGATTCCAGTCTGTAACTCCCTCCCGGGTATCTGTTATTCTGTATATAAACCACCCTGAACCCCTCGATTAGATTCCAGTCAGTAACTCACTCCCGGGTATCTGTTATTCTACATATAAACCACACTGAATCCCTCGATTAGATTCCAGTCTGTAACTCACTCCCAGGTATCTGTTATTCTATATATAAACCACCCTGAACCCCTCGATTAGATTCCAGCCTGTAACTCACTCCCGGGTATCTGTTATTCGAAATATAAACCACCCTGAACCCCTCGATTAGATTCCAGTCTGTAACTCACTCCCGGGTATCTGTTATTCTATATATAAACCATCCCGAACCCCTCGATTAGATTCCAGTCTGTAATTCACTCCCGGGTATCTGCTATTCTATATATAAACCACCCCGAACCCCTCGATTAGATTCCAGTCTGTAACTCACTCCTGGGTATCTGTTATTCTATATATCAACCACCCTGAACCCCTCAATTAGATTCCAGTCTGTAACTCACTCCCGGGTATCTGCTATTCTATATATAAACCACCCCGAACTCCTCGATTAGATTACAGTCTGTAACTCACTCCCGGGTATGAGTTATTCCATATATAAACCACCCCGAACCCCTCGATTAGATTCCAGTCTGTAACTCACTCGCGGGTATCTGTTATTCTATATATAAACCACCCGAACCCGTCGATTAGATTCCAGTCTGTAACTCACTCCCGGGTATGTGTTATTCCATATCTAAACCACCCTGAACCCCTCGATTATATTCCAGTCTGTAACTCACTCCCGGGTATCTGTTATTCTATATATAAACCACCTCGAACCCCTCGATTAGATTCCACTCTGTAACTCACTCCCGGGTATCTGTTATTCTATATATAAACCACCCTGTACCCCTCGATTAGATTCCAGTCTGTAACTCACTCCTGGGTATCTGTTATTCTATATATAAACCACCCCGAACACCTCGATTAGATTCCAGTCTGTAACTCACTCCCGGGTATCTGTTATTCCATATATAAACCACCCCGAACTCCTCGATTAGATTCCAGTCGGTAACTCACTCCCGGGTATCTGTTATTCTATATATAAACCACCCCGAACCCCTCGATTACATTCCAGTCTGTAACTCACTCCCGGATATGTGTTATTCTATATATAAACCACCCCAAACCCCTCGATTAGATCCCAGTCTGTAATTCACTCCCGGGTATGTGTTATTCTATATATAAACCACTCTGAACCCCTCGATTAGATTCCAGTCTGTAACTCACTCCCGGGTATCTGTTATTCTATATATAAACCACCCCGAACCCCTCGATTATACTCCAGTCTGTAACTCACTCCCGGGTATCTGTTATTCTATATATAAACCACCCTGAACCCCTCGATTAGATTCCAGTCTGTAACTCACTCCCGGGTATCTGTTATTCTATATATAAAACACCCCGAACCCCTCGATTAGATTCCAGTCTGGAACTCACTCCCGGGTATCTGTTATTCTATATATAAACCACCCCGAACCCCTCGATTAGATTCCAGTCTGTAACTCACTCCCGGGTATCTGTTATTCTATATATAAACCACCCCAAACCCCTCGATAAGATTCCAGTCTGAAACTATCTCCCGGGTGTCTGTTATTGAATATATAAACCACCCTGAACCCCTCGATTAGCTTGCAGTCTGTAACTCAAACCGGGTATCTGTTATTCTGTATATAAACCACCTCGAAACCCTCGATTAGATTCCAGTCTGTAACTCACTCCCGGGTATCTGTTATTCTGTATATAAACCACCCTGAACCCCTCAATTAGATTCCAGTCTGTAACTCACTCCCAGGTATCTGTTATTCTATATATAAACCACCCTGAACCCCTCGATTAGATTCCAGCCTGTAACTCACTCCCGGGTATCTGTTATTCTAAATATAAACCACCCTGAACCCCTCGATTAGATTCCAGTCTGTAACTCACTCCCGGGTATCTGTTATTCTATATATAAACCATCCCGAACCCCTCGATTAGATTCCAGTCTGTAATTCACTCCCGGGTATCTGCTATTCTATATATAAACCACCCCGAACCCCTCGATTAGATTCCAGTCTGTAACTCACTCCTGGGTATCTGTTATTCTATATATAAACCACCCTGAACCCCTCAATTAGATTCCAGTCTGTAACTCACTCCCGGGTATCTGCTATTCTATATATAAACCACCCCGAACTCCTCGATTAGATTACAGTCTGTAACTCACTCCCGGGTATGTGTTATTCCATATATAAACCACCCCGAACCCCTCGATTAGATTCCAGTCTGTAACTCACTCGCGGGTATCTGTTATTCTATATATAAACCACCCGAACCCGTCGATTAGATTCCAGTCTGTAACTCACTCCCGGGTATGTGTTATTCCATATCTAAACCACCCTGAACCCCTCGATTAGATTCCAGTCTGTAACTCACTCCCGGGTATCTGCTATTCTATATATAAACCACCCCGAACTCCTCGATTAGATTACAGTCTGTAACTCACTCCCGGGTATGAGTTATTCCATATATAAACCACCCCGAACCCCTCGATTAGATTCCAGTCTGTAACTCACTCGCGGGTATCTGTTATTCTATATATAAACCACCCGAACCCGTCGATTAGATTCCAGTCTGTAACTCACTCCCGGGTATGTGTTATTCCATATCTAAACCACCCTGAACCCCTCGATTATATTCCAGTCTGTAACTCACTCCCGGGTATCTGTTATTCTATATATAAACCACCTCGAACCCCTCGATTAGATTCCACTCTGTAACTCACTCCCGGGTATCTGTTATTCTATATATAAACCACCCTGTACCCCTCGATTAGATTCCAGTCTGTAACTCACTCCTGGGTATCTGTTATTCTATATATAAACCACCCCGAACACCTCGATTAGATTCCAGTCTGTAACTCACTCCCGGGTATCTGTTATTCCATATATAAACCACCCCGAACTCCTCGATTAGATTCCAGTCTGTAACTCACTCCCGGGTATCTGTTATTCTATATATAAACCACCCCGAACCCCTCGATTACATTCCAGTCTGTAACTCACTCCCGGATATGTGTTATTCTATATATAAACCACCCCAAACCCCTCGATTAGATCCCAGTCTGTAATTCACTCCCGGGTATGTGTTATTCTATATATAAACCACTCTGAACCCCTCGATTAGATTCCAGTCTGTAACTCACTCCCGGGTATCTGTTATTCTATATATAAACCACCCCGAACCCCTCGATTATACTCCAGTCTGTAACTCACTCCCGGGTATCTGTTATTCTATATATAAACCACCCTGAACCCCTCGATTAGATTCCAGTCTGTAACTCACTCCCGGGTATCTGTTATTCTATATATAAAACACCCCGAACCCCTCGATTAGATTCCAGTCTGTAACTCACTCCCGGGTATCTGTTATTCTATATATAAACCACCCCGAACCCCTCGATTAGATTCCAGTCTGTAACTCACTCCCGGGTATCTGTTATTCTATATATAAACCACCCCAAACCCCTCGATAAGATTCCAGTCTGAAACTATCTCCCGGGTGTCTGTTATTGTATATATAAACCACCCTGAACCCCTCGATTAGCTTGCAGTCTGTAACTCACTCCCGGGTATCTGTTATTCTGTATATAAACCACCTCGAAACCCTCGATTAGATTCCAGTCTGTAACTCACTCCCGGGTATCTGTTATTCTGTATATAAACCACCCTGAACCCCTCAATTAGATTCCAGTCTGTAACTCACTCCCAGGTATCTGTTATTCTATATATAAACCACCCTGAACCCCTCGATTAGATTCCAGCCTGTAACTCACTCCCGGGTATCTGTTATTCTAAATATAAACCACCCTGAACCCCTCGATTAGATTCCAGTCTGTAACTCACTCCCGGGTATCTGTTATTCTATATATAAACCATCCCGAACCCCTCGATTAGATTCCAGTCTGTAATTCACTCCCGGGTATCTGCTATTCTATATATAAACCACCCCGAACCCCTCGATTAGATTCCAGTCTGTAACTCACTCCTGGGTATCTGTTATTCTATATATAAACCACCCTGAACCCCTCAATTAGATTCCAGTCTGTAACTCACTCCCGGGTATCTGCTATTCTATATATAAACCACCCCGAACTCCTCGATTAGATTACAGTCTGTAACTCACTCCCGGGTATGTGTTATTCCATATATAAACCACCCCGAACCCCTCGATTAGATTCCAGTCTGTAACTCACTCGCGGGTATCTGTTATTCTATATATAAACCACCCGAACCCGTCGATTAGATTCCAGTCTGTAACTCACTCCCGGGTATGTGTTATTCCATATCTAAACCACCCTGAACCCCTCGATTATATTCCAGTCTGTAACTCACTCCCGGGTATCTGTTATTCTATATATAAACCACCTCGAACCCCTCGATTATATTCCAGTCTGTAACTCACTCCCGGGTATCTGTTATTCTATATATAAACCACCTCGAACCCCTCGATTAGATTCCACTCTGTAACTCACTCCCGGGTATCTGTTATTCTATATATAAACCACCCTGTACCCCTCGATTAGATTCCAGTCTGTAACTCACTCCCGGGTATCTGTTATTCCATATATAAACCACCCCGAACTCCTCGATTAGATTCCAGTCTGTAACTCACTCCCGGGTATCTGTTATTCTATATATAAACCACCCCGAACCCCTCGATTACATTCCAGTCTGTAACTCACTCCCGGGTATGTGTTATTCTATATATAAACCGCCCCAAACCCCTCGATTAGATCCCAGTCTGTAATTCACTCCCGGGTATGTGTTATTCTATATATAAACCACTCTGAACCCCTCGATTAGATTCCAGTCTGGAACTCACTCCCGGGTATCTGTTATTCTATATATAAACCACCCCGAACCCCTCGATTAGACTCCAGTCTGTAACTCACTCCCGGGTATCTGTTATTCTATATATAAACCACCCTGAACCCCTCGATTAGATTCCAGTCTGTAACTCACTCCCGGGTATCTGTTATTCTATATATAAAACACCCCGAACCCCTCGATTAGATTCCAGTCTGTAACTCACTCCCGGGTATCTGTTATTCTATATATAAACGACCCCGAACCCCTCGATTAGATTCCAGTCTGTAACTCACTCCCGGGTATCTGTTATTCTAAATATAAACCACCCCAAACCCCTTGATTAGATTCCAGTCTGTAACTCACTCCCGGGTATCTGTTATTCTATATATAAACCATACCGAACCCCTCGATTAGATTCCAGTCTGTAACTCACTCCCGGGTATCTGCTATTCTATATATAAACCACCCCGAACCCCTCGATTAGATTCCAGTCTGTAACTCACTCCTGGGTATCTGTTATTCTATATATAAACGACCCCGAACCCCTCGATTAGATTCCAGTCTGTAACTCACTCCCGGGTATCTGTTATTCTATATATAAACCACCCCGAACCCCTCGATTAGATTCCAGTCTGTAACTCACTCCCGGGTAACTGTTATTCGATATATAAACCACCCCAAACCCCTCGATTAGATTCCAGTCTGTAACTCCCTCCCGGGTATCTGTTATTCTATATATAAACCACCCCGAACCCCTCGATTCGATTCCAGTTTGGAACTCAGTCCCGGGTATCTGTTATTCTATATATAAACCACCCTGAACCCCTCGATTAGATTCCAGTCTGTAACTCACTCCCGGGTAACTGTTATTCGATATATAAACCACCCCAAACCCCTCGATTAGATTCCAGTCTGTAACTCCCTCCCGGGTATCTGTTATTCTATATATAAACCACCCCGAACCCCTCGATTCGATTCCAGTCTGTAACTCACTCCTGGGTATCCGTTATTCTATATATAAACTATACCGAACCCCTCGATTAGATTCCAGTCTGGAACTCACTCCCGGGTATCTGTTATCCTATATATAAACTACCCCGATCCCCTCGATTAGATTCCAGTCTGTAACTCACTCCCGGGTATCTGTGATTCTATATATAAACCACCCTGAACCCCTCGATTAGATTCCAGTCTGTAACTCACTCCCGGGTCTCTGTTATTCTGTATATAAACCACCCCGAACCCCTCGATTAGATTCCAGTCTGTAACTCACTCCCGGGTATCCGTGATTCTATATATAAACCACCCCGAACCCCTCGATTAGATTCCAGTCTGTAACTCACTCTCGGGTATCTGTTATTCTATATATTAACCACCCCGAACCCCTCGATTAGATTCCAGTCTGTAACTCACTCTCGGGTATCTGTTATTCTATATATAAACCACCCCGAACCCCTCGATTAGATTCCAGTCTGTAACTCACTCCCGGGTACCTGTTATTCTATATATAAACCACCCCGAACCCCTGGATTAGATTCCAGTCTGTAACTCACTCCCGGGTATCTGTTATTCTGTATATAAACCACCCTGAACCCCTCAATTAGATTCCAGTCTGTAACTCACTCCCGGGTATCTGTTATTCTGTATATAAACCACCCCGAACCCCTCGATTAGATTCCAGTCTGTAACTCACTCCCGGGTATCTGTTATTCTATATATACACCACCCGAAACCCCTCGATTAGATTCCAGTCTGTAACTCACTCCCGGGTATCTGTTATTCTATATATAAACCACCCCGAACCCCTCGATTATATTCCAGTCTGGAACTCACTCCCGGGTATCTGTTATTCTATATATAAACCACACTGAACCCCTCGATTAGATTCCAGTCTGTAACTCACTCCCGGGTATCTGTTATTCTATATATAAACCACCCCGAAACTCTCGATTAGATTCCAGTCTGTAACTCACTCCCGGGTATCTGTTATTCTATATATAAACCACCCCGAAACTCTCAATGAGATTCCAGTCTGTAACTCACTCCCGGGTATCTGTTATTCTATATATACACCACCCGAAACCCCTCGATTAGATTCCAGTCTGTAACTCACTCCCGGGTATCTGTTATTCTATATATAAACCACCCCGAAACTCTCGATTAGATTCCAGTCTGTAACTCACTCCCGGGTATCTGTTATTCTATATATAAACCACCCCGAAACTCTCAATGAGATTCCAGTCTGTAACTCACTCCCGGGTATCTGTTATTCTATATATAAACCACCCCGAACACCTCGATTAGATTCCATCTGTAACTTACTCCCGGATATCTGTTATTTTATATGTAAACCACCCTGAACCCCTCGATTAGATTCCAGTCTGTAACTCACTCCCGGGTATCTGTTATTCTGTATATAAACCACCCTGAACCCCTCGATTAGATTCCAGTCTGTAACTCATTCCCGGGTATCTGTTATTCTATATATAAACCACCCCGAACCCCTCGATTAGATTCCAGTCTGTAACTCACTCCTGGGTAACTGTTATTCTATATATAATCCACCCCGAACCCCTCGATTAGATTCCAGTCTGTAACTCACTCCCGGGTATCTGTTATTCTATATATAAACCACCCCGAACCCCTCGATTAGATTCCAGTCTGTAACTCACTCCCGGGTATCTGTTATTCTATATATAAACCACCCCGAACCCCTCGATTAGATTCCTGTCTGTAACTCACTCCCGGGTATCTGTTATTCTTTATATAAACCACCCCTAACCCCTCGATTAGATTCCAGTCTGTAAGTCACTCCCGGGTATCTGTTATTCTATATATAAACCACCCCGAACCCCTCGATTAGATTCCAGTCTGTAACTCACTCCCGGGTATCTGTTATTCTATATATAAACCACCCCGAACCCCTCGATTAGATTCCAGTCTGTAACTCACTCCCGGGTATCTGTTATTCTATATATAAACCACCCCGAACCCCTCGATTAGATTCCAGTCTGTAACTCACTCCCGGGTATCTGTTATTCCATATATAAACCACCCTGAACCCCTCGATTAGATTCCAGTCTGTAACTCACTCCCGGGTGTCTGTTATTCTATTTATAAACCACCCTGAATCCCTCGATTAGATTCCAGTCTGTAACTCACCCCCGGGTATCTGTTATTCTATATATAGACCACCCCGAACCCCTCGATTAGATTCCAGTCTGTAACTCACTCCCGGGTATCTGTTATTCTATATATAAACCATCCCGAACACCTCGATTAGATTCCAGTCTGTACCTCACTCCCGGGTATCTGTTATTCTATATATAAACCACCCCGAACCCCTCGATTAGATTCCAGTCTGTAACTCACTCCCGGGTATCTGTTATTCTATATATAAACCACCCTGAACCACTCGATTAGATTCCAGTCTGTAACTCACTCCCGGGTATCTGTTATTCTATATATAAACCACCCTGAACCCCTCGATTAGATTCCAGTCTGTAACTCACTCCCGGGTATCTGTTATTCTATATATAAACTACCCCGAACCCCTCGATTAGATTCCAGTCTGTAACTCACTCCGGGTATCTGTTATTCTATATATAAACCACCCCGAACCCCTCGATTAGATTCCAGTCTGTAACTCACTATTGGGTATCTGTTATTCTGTATATAAACCACCCCGAACCCCTCGATTAGATTCCAGTCTGTAACTCACTCCCGGGTATCTGTTATTCTATATATACACCACCCGAAACCCCTCGATTAGATTCCAGTCTGTAACTCACTCCCGGGTATCTGTTATTCTATATATAAACCACCCCGAACCCCTCGATTAGATTCCAGTCTGTAACTCACTCCCGGGTATCTGTTATTCTATATATAAACCACCCCGAAACTCTCAATGAGATTCCAGTCTGTACCTCACTCCCGGGTATCTGTTATTCTATATATAAACCACCCCGAAACCCCTCGATTAGATTCCAGCCTGTAACTCACTCCCGGGTATCTGTTATTCTATATATAAACCACCCCGAACACCTCGATTAGATTCCATCTGTAACTTACTCCCGGATATCTGTTATTTTATATATAAACCACCCTGAACCCCTCGATTAGATTCCAGTCTGTAACTCACTCCCGGGTATCTGTTATTCTGTATATAAACCACCCTGAACCCCTCGATTAGATTCCAGTCTGTAACTCATTCCCGGGTATCTGTTATTCTATATATAAACCACCCCGAACCCCTCGATTAGATTCCATCTGTAACTTACTCCCGGATATCTGTTATTTTATATATAAACCACCCTGAACCCCTCGATTAGATTCCAGTCTGTAACTCACTCCCGGGTATCTGTTATTCTGTATATAAACCACCCTGAACCCCTCGATTAGATTCCAGTCTGTAACTCATTCCCGGGTATCTGTTATTCTATATATAAACCACCCCGAACCCCTCGATTAGATTCCAGTCTGTAACTCACTCCTGGGTAACTGTTATTCTATATATAATCCACCCCGAACCCCTCGATTAGATTCCAGTCTGTAACTCACTCCCGGGTATCTGTTATTCTATATATAAACCACCCCGAACCCCTCGATTAGATTCCAGTCTGTAACTCACTCCCGGGTATCTGTTATTCTATATATAAACCACCCCGAACCCCTCGATTAGATTCCAGTCTGTAACTCACTCCCGGGTATCTGTTATTCTTTATATAAACCACCCCTAACCCCTCGATTAGATTCCAGTCTGTAAGTCACTCCCGGGTATCTGTTATTCTATATATAAACCACCCCGAACCCCTCGATTAGATTCCAGTCTGTAACTCACTCCCGGGTATCTGTTATTCTATATATAAACCACCCCGAACCCCTCGATTAGATTCCAGTCTGTAACTCACTCCCGGGTATCTGTTATTCTATATATAAACCACCCCGAACCCCTCGATTAGATTCCAGTCTGTAACTCACTCCCGGGTATCTGTTATTCCATATATAAACCACCCTGAACCCCTCGATTAGATTCCAGTCTGTAACTCACTCCCGGGTGTCTGTTATTCTATTTATAAACCACCCTGAATCCCTCGATTAGATTCCAGTCTGTAACTCACCCCCGGGTATCTGTTATTCTATATATAGACCACCCCGAACCCCTCGATTAGATTCCAGTCTGTAACTCACTCCCGGGTATCTGTTATTCTATATATAAACCATCCCGAACACCTCGATTAGATTCCAGTCTGTACCTCACTCCCGGGTATCTGTTATTCTATATATAAACCACCCCGAACCCCTCGATTAGATTCCAGTCTGTAACTCACTCCCGGGTATCTGTTATTCTATATATAAACCACCCTGAACCACTCGATTAGATTCCAGTCTGTAACTCACTCCCGGGTATCTGTTATTCTATATATAAACCACCCTGAACCCCTCGATTAGATTCCAGTCTGTAACTCACTCCCGGCTCTCTGTTATTCTATATATAAACTACCCCGAACCCCTCGATTAGATTCCAGTCTGTAACTCACTCCGGGTATCTGTTATTCTATATATAAACCACCCCGAACCCCTCGATTAGATTCCAGTCTGTAACTCACTATTGGGTATCTGTTATTCTGTATATAAACCACCCCGAACCCCTCGATTAGATTCCAGTCTGTAACTCACTCCCGGGTATCTGTTATTCTATATATAAACCACCCTGAACCACTCGATTAGATTCCAGTCTGTAACTCACTCCCGGGTATCTGTTATTCTATATATAAACCACCCTGAACCCCTCGATTAGATTCCACTCTGTAACTCACACCCGGGTATCTGTTATTCTATATATAAACTACCCCGAACCCCTCGATTAGATTCCAGTCTGTAACTCACTCCCGGGTATCTGTTATTCTAGATATAAACCACCCCGAACCCCTCGATTAGATTCCAGTCTGTAACTCACTCCCGGGTATCTGTTATTCTATATATTAACCACCCTGAACCCCTCGATTAGATTCCAGTCTGTAACTCACTCCCGGGTATCTGTTATTCTATATATAAACTACCCCGAACCCCTCGATTAGATTCCAGTCTGTAACTCACTCCCGGGTCTCAGATATTCTATATATAAATCACCCTGAACCCCTCGATTAGATTCCACTCTGTAACTCACTCCCGGGTATCTGTTATTCTATATATAAACTACCCCGAACCCCTCGATTAGATTCCAGTCTGTAACCTACTCCCGGGTATCAGATATTCTATATATAAACCACCCTGAACCCCTCGATTAGATTCCAGTCTGTAACTCACTCCCGGGTATCTGTTATTCTGTATATAAACCACCCCGAACCCCTCGATTAGATTCCAGTCTGTAACTCACTCCCGGGTATCTGTTATTCTATATATAAACCACCCTGAACCACTCGATTAGATTCCAGTCTGTAACTCACTCCCGGGTATCTGTTATTCTATATATAAACCACCCTGAACCCCTCGATTAGATTCCACTCTGTAACTCACACCCGGGTATCTGTTATTCTATATATAAACTACCCCGAACCCCTCGATTAGATTCCAGTCTGTAACTCACTCCCGGGTATCTGTTATTCTAGATATAAACCACCCCGAACCCCTCGATTAGATTCCAGTCTGTAACTCACTCCCGGGTATCTGTTATTCTATATATTAACCACCCTGAACCCCTCGATTAGATTCCAGTCTGTAACTCACTCCCGGGTATCTGTTATTCTATATATAAACTACCCCGAACCCCTCGATTAGATTCCAGTCTGTAACTCACTCCCGGGTCTCAGATATTCTATATATAAATCACCCTGAACCCCTCGATTAGATTCCACTCTGTAACTCACTCCCGGGTATCTGTTATTCTATATATAAACTACCCCGAACCCCTCGATTAGATTCCAGTCTGTAACCTACTCCCGGGTATCAGATATTCTATATATAAACCACCCTGAACCCCTCGATTAGATTCCAGTCTGTAACTCACTCCCGGGTATCTGTTATTCTAGATATAAACCACCCCGAACCCCTCGATTAGATTCCAGTCTGTAACTCACTCCTGGGTATCTGTTATTCTATATATAAACCACACTGAACCCCTCGATTAGATTCCAGTCTGTAACTCACTCCCGGGTATCTGTTATTCTATATATTAACCACCCTGAACCCCTCGATTAGATTCCAGTCTGTAACTCACTCCCGGGTATCTGTTATTCTATATATAAACTACCCCGAACCCCTCGATTAGATTCCAGTCTGTAACTCACTCCCGGGTATCTGTTATTCTAGATATAAACCACCCCGAACCCCTCGATTAGATTCCAGTCTGTAACTCACTCCCGGGTATCTGTTATTCTATATATTAAACACCCTGAACCCCTCGATTAGATTCCAGTCTGTAACTCACTCCCGGGTATCTGTTATTCTATATATAAACTACCCCGAACCCCTCGATTAGATTCCAGTCTGTAACTCACTCCCGGGTCTCAGATATTCTATATATAAATCACCCTGAACCCCTCGATTAGATTCCACTCTGTAACTCACTCCCGGGTATCTGTTATTCTATATATAAACTACCCCGAACCCCTCGATTAGATTCCAGTCTGTAACCTACTCCCGGGTATCAGATATTCTATATATAAACCACCCTGAACCCCTCGATTAGATTCCAGTCTGTAACTCACTCCCGGGTATCTGTTATTCTAGATATAAACCACCCCGAACCCCTCGATTAGATTCCAGTCTGTAACTCACTCCTGGGTATCTGTTATTCTATATATAAACCACACTGAACCCCTCGATTAGATTCCAGTCTGTAACTCACTCCCGGGTATCTGTTATTCTATATATTAACCACCCTGAACCCCTCGATTAGATTCCAGTCTGTAACTCACTCCCGGGTATCTGTTATTCTTTATATAAACTACCCCGAACCCCTCGATTAGATTCCAGTCTGTAACTCACTCCCGGGTATCAGATATTCTATATATAAACCACCCTGAACCCTTCGATTAGATTCCAGTCTGTAACTCACTCCCGGGTGTAATGATGTTAATACTGCATTGTCGATTGTTTTGCTGAAGGATGTCACACATTCTTGTACCAGCAGAGTGAGTCCAGGTGAAACAAAAATAATCCAAGTCTTAATGGCGTCTGTGGTTCTAATTCTGAGTCTTTGTTCCTGAATATCTTACTATTTCTTTGGAGGAACTTCATGGGATGAAGGAGAATTGTGTAAAATGCGCAACATTTATCTTGGATTTCTCAGGTGTTTGTTGAATTTAGGTTGGTGGTTCATCATTTTCACTTTGCGATACGGGTATCATGTGTTCGGATTTTGGGGTGAAGCAGACCAGTTTGATCCTGATTCATGCTGATGGCGCGGGGGGGGGGGGGGGGGGCGGTGGTTAATGTTTGGGGTTAAGTGTTGTGGGTCACGGTTGCTTTTCTTGATTCTGATTCACACTGACAGTGAGGAGGAGGAGAAGAGGGCAGAAAGCAAGATCACCCTCTCTGATCCTCGGGGTGCTAATTTACAGCAATTACCCTCTGACTGACCCTCCTGCAGCCAATATGTGGCAATTACCCTCCGCCTGACCCTCCTGCAGCCAATATGCGTCAATTACTCTCTGACTCACCCTCCAGCAGCCAGTATGCAGCAACTACCCTCTGATTAACCCTCCAGCAGCCAATAGGCAGCAATTATCCTCTGACTGACCCCCCTGCAGCCAATATGCAGCAATCGCCCTCTGACTGACCCCCCTGCAGCCAATATGCAGCAATTGCCCTCTGACTGACCCTCCAGCAGCCAATATGCAGCAACTACCCTCTGACTGACCCTCCAGAAGCTCATATGCAGCAATTACCCTCTAACTGACCCTCCAGCATCCAATATGCGGCAATTACCCTCTGATTGACCCTCCAGCAGCTAATATGCAGCAATTGCCCTCTGACTGATCCTCCAGCAGCCAATATGCAGCAACTACCCTCTGACTGACCCTCCAGAAGCTAATAGAATATAGAACATTACAGCACAGTACAGGCCCTTCGCCCCTCGATGTTGCGCCGACCAGTGGAACCAATCTAAAGCCCGTCTAATCTACACTATTCCAACATCATCCATATGTTTATCCAATAACCACTTGAACGCTCTCAACGTTGACGAGTCCACCACTGCTGCAGGCAGGGCATTCCACGCCCTTACTACTCTCTGAGTAAAGAACCTACCTCTAACATCTGTCCTATATCTCTCACCCCTCAATTTAAAGCTATGTCCCCTCGTGCTAGCCAACACCATCCGAGGAAAAAGGCTCTCACTATCCACCCTATCTAATCCTCTGATCATCTTGTATGCCTCTATTAAGTCACCTCTTAACCTTCTTCTCTCCAACGAAAACAACCTCAAGCCCCTCAGCCTTTCCTCATACGATTTTCCCACCATACCAGGCAACATCCTGGTAAATCTCCTCTGCACCCTTTCCAACACTTCCACATCTTTCCTATAATACGGTGACCAGAACTGTACGCAATACTCCAAATGCGGCCGCACCAGAGTTTTGTACAGTTGCAGCGTGACCTCCTGGCTCCGAAACTCAATCCCTCTACCAATAAAAGCTAACACACCATACGCCTTCTTCACAACCCTATCAACCTGGGTGCAGCAATTACCCTCTAACTGACCCTCCAGCATCCAATATGCGACAATTACCCTCTGACTGACCCTCCAGCAGCTAATATGCAGCAATTACCCTCTAACTGACCCTCCAGCGTCCAATATGCGGCAATGACCCTCTGACTGACCCTTCAGCAGCTAATATGCAGCAATTACCCTCTAACTGACCCTACAGGAGCCAATATGCAGCAATTACCCTCTGACGGACCGTCCAGCAGCCAATCTGCAGCAATTACGCTCTGACTGACCCTCCAGCAGCCAATATGCAGCAATTACCCTCTGACTGACCCTCCAGCAGCCAATATGCAGCAATTACCCTCTCAGTGACCCTGATTCACACTGACAGTGGAACATGGGCAGACAGGATTACACCCTGGCTGATCCTCAGTGTGCCGTTATGCAGCAATTACCCTCTGAGTGACCCTTCAGCAGCCAATTTGCAAAATGTATAGAACTCATAGAGTCATACAACGCAGCAGAGGCCCTGTGGCCCATCAAGTCTGCACCGGCACATGAGAAACACCCGACCTCCCACCTAATCCCACTTGCCAGCACTTGGCCCATAGCCCTGAATGTTATGATGTGCCAAGTACTCACCCAGGTACTTTTTAAAGGATGTGAGGCATCCCACCTCCACCACCCTCCCAGGCAGCGCATTCCAGACCCTCACTGCACTCTGGGTAAAAAGCTTCTTCCTCACATCCCCCCAAAACCTCCTGCCCCTCACCTTGAACCTATGTCCCCTCGTGACTGACCCTTCAACTATGGGGAACAGTTGCTCCCTATCCACTCTGTCCATCTCCCTCATAATCTTGTAACCTCGATCAGGTCGCCCCTCAGTCTTCTCTGCTCCAACGAAAACAACCCAAGCCGATCCAACCTCTCTTTATAATTTAAACACTCCGTCCCAGGCAGCATCCTGGTGAATCTCCTCTGCACCCCCTCCAGTCCAATCACATCCTTCCTATAGTGAGGTGACCAGAACTGCACACAGTGCTCCAGCTGTGGCCTCACCAAAGTTCTATACAACTCCAACATGACCTCCCGGGGTTTTGTAATCTACACCCCGATTGATAAAGGCGAGTGTCCCATTTGCCTTTTTCACCACCCGAACATACCCTTCCGCTTTCAGAGATCTGTGGACAAACACGCCAAGGTTCCTTTGTCCCACAGAACTTCCTAATGTCCTGCCATTCATTGAATACTTCCTTGTCAAATTACTCCTTCCAAAGTGTATCACCTCACACTTTTCAGGGTTAAATTCCATCTGCCACTTATCCGCCCATTTAACCATTCAGCCGATATCTTCCTGCAGCCTCACTGTTAACCACCCGGCCAATCTTTGTGTCATCTACAAACTCACTAATCCTACCCCCCACATAGTCAGCTGTGTCATTTGTATAAATGACAAATAATAGGGGGCCCAGCACGGATCCCTGTGGTACGCCACTGGACACCGGCTTCCAGTCACTGAAGCAGCCTTCTGTCATCGCCCTCTGTCTCCTACAACTGAGCCAACTTTGAATCCACTTTATCAAACAACCCTGTATCCCATGTGAATTTACCTTCTTTACAAATCTCCCATGTGGGACCTTGTCAAAGGCTTTGCTGAAATCCATATAAACTACATCGACTGCACTCCCCTCTACACACCTGGTCACCTCAAAAAATTCAATCAAATTTGTGAGGTGTGACCTCTGTCTGATGAAGCCTTGCTGACTATCCCTGATCAAGCCTTGCCTCTTCAAGAGGAGACAGATGCTCCCCTTCAAAAGTTTCTCCAACAGTTTCCCTACCACTGACGCGAGACTCACTGGTCTGTAGTTCCCTGGTTTATCTCGACAACCCTTCTTAAATAGCGGAACCACATTAGCTGTTCTCCAGTTGTCTGTCACCTCCCCCCGTGGCCAGAGAGGAATTGGAAATGTGGGTCAGAGCTCCTGCAATCTCCTCCTTTGCTCCTCACAGCAGCCGAGGACACAATTCATCCGGACCTGGACAATTGTCCACTTTTAAGTCTGCCAACACCTCCAATACCTTAGAGTCAGAGAGGTTTACAGCATGGAAACAGGCCCTTCGGCCCAACTTGTCCATGCCACCCGTTTTTTTTAAACCCCTAAGCTAATCCCAATTGCCCGTGTTTGGCCCATATCCCTCTATACCCATCTTACCCATGTAACTGTCTAAATGCTTTTTAAAAGACAAAATTGTACCCGTCTCTACTACTGCCTCTGGCAGCTCGTTCCAGACACTCACCACCCTCTGTGTGAAAAAATTGCCCCTCTGGACACTTTTGTATCTCTCCCCTCTCAGGGTTAGGGGTCAGTGTTAGGGGTCAGTGTAAGGGTTAGGGGTCAGTGTTAGGGGTCAGGGTTTGGGGTCAGTGTTCGGTGTGAGGGTTAGGGGTCAGGGTTCAGGCTCGCAGTAAGAGTTAGGGTTAGCTTCAGAGTGAGGGGTGAGGGGTTAGGATGAGGGGTGAAGGGTTGGGATGAGGGGTTAGGGGTTAGGGGTCAGGGTTCAGGCTCGGATAAAGGTTAGGGGGTGAGGGATAGGGTTAGGGTTATGGGTTAGGGGTTAGGGTAAGGGGTCAGGGGTTAGAGTTAGGGGTCAGGGTCGGGGTAAAGGTTCGTGGTAGGGTCAGGGGTAGGTGTCAGCATTTGATGGTAAGGTGAATATTAGGGGGGGTTGAGAGTTGGGGGTGTGGAGCGGGCAGGGGGATGGGGAGGGGGGAGAGACAGAGACAGAGCGAGTTGGGGGTGGAGAGCGGGCAGGGGGATGGGGAGGGGGGAGAGACAGAGCGAGTTGGGGGTGGAGAGCGGGAAGGGGGATGGAGAGGGGGGAGAGACAGAGAGAGAGACAGAGCGAGTTGGGGGTGGAGAGCGGGCAGGGGGATGGAGAGGGGGGAGCAGACACAGTTGGGGTGGGTAGTGTGGGCAGGGGGATGGGGAGGGGGGAGCAGACACAGTTGGGGTGGGTAGTGTGGGCAGGGGGATGGGGAGGGGGGAGCAGACACAGTTGGGGGGGGTAGTGGGGGCAGGGGGATGGAGAGGGGGGAGCAGACACAGTTGGGGGGGGTGGAGAGCGGGCAGGGGGATGGGGAGGGGGGAGCAGACACAGTTGGGGGGGGGTGGAGAGCGGGCAGGGGGATGGGGAGGGGGGAGCAGACACAGTTGGGGGGGGTAGTGGGGGCAGGGGGATGGGGAGGGGGGAGCAGACACAGTTGGGGGGGGTAGTGGGGGCAGGGGGATGGGGAGGGGGGGAGCAGACACAGTTGGGGGGGGTAGTGGGGGCAGGGGGATGGAGAGGGGGGAGCAGACACTGTTGGGGGGGGGTAGTGTGGGCAGGGGGATGGGGAGGGGGGAGCAGACACAGTTGGGGGGGGTAGTGGGGGCAGGGGGATGGGGAGGGGGGGAGCAGACACAGTTGGGGGGGGTAGTGGGGGCAGGGGGATGGAGAGGGGGGAGCAGACACAGTTGGGGGGGGTAGTGCGGGCAGGGGGATGGGGAGGGGGGAGCAGACACAGTTGGGGGTGGAGAGCGGGCAGGGGGATGGGGAGGGGGGGAGCAGACACAGTTGGGGGGGGTAGTGCGGGCAGGGGGATGGGGAGGGGGGGAGCAGACACAGTTGGGGTGGGTAGTGTGGGCAGGGGGATGGGGAGGGGGGGAGCAGACACAGTTGGGGTGGGTAGTGTGGGCAAGGGGATGGGGAGGGGGGGAGCAGACACAGTTGGGGTGGGTAGTGCGGGCAGGGGGATGGGGAGGGGGGGAGCAGACACAGTTGGGGGGGTAGTGGGGGCAGGGGGATGGGGAGGGGGGGAGCAGACACAGTTGGGGGGGGTAGTGGGGGCAGGGGGATGGGGAGGGGGGGAGCAGACACAGTTGGGGTGGGTAGTGCGGGCAGGGGGATGGGGAGGGGGGAGCAGACACAGTTGGGGGGTGGGGCAATGATTTACTGAGGGGGTGCAGAGCTGCGTTCTCGCCCAGTTAGAGACGGGTTCCTCTTTCTGGGAGATTTACATCCAGGTCAAAACTCAGTTGAAACAACTCGTATCCCCAAGCCTCAGAATTAATCCCTGC
>NW_027591505.1:75000-86505 GCF_964213995.1 Mustelus asterias | reverse complement strand
TGTGTGTGAGAGTGTGTGTGTGAGAGTGTGTGTGTGAGAGTGTGTGTGAGAGTGTGTGTGTGTGAGAGAGTGTGTGTGTGAGAGTGTGTGTGTGTGTGAGTGGTGTGTGTTGAGTGTGTGTGTGTGAGAGTGTGTGTGTGTGGTGAGTGTGTGTGTGTGTGTGAGTGTGTGTGTGAGAGTGTGTGTGTGTGTGAGTGTGTGTGTGTGTGAGAGTGTGTGTGTGAGAGTGTGTGTGTGTGTGAGAGTGTGTGTGTGAGAGTGTGTGTGTGAGAGTGTGTGTGAGTGTGTGTGTGTGTGAGTGAGTGAGTGTGAGTGTGTGTGTGTGTGAGTGAGTGTGATCAGTAATATTGATGCCAGACAGTTAATTCCAATGATTTCTCGGGATTTTATTAAAAGCCTCACTGAGTGACATAATTCAATCATCGCTTCAATCTACCAGGGGACCAGATGGGAGCGATTCTCATTCTCAGCCACATCCGCAGTAAATTAATTACTAATTGAACAGAGACTTTTTAACAGGGTCTCCAAACAAATACCACATCACAAACTGGTGTCATGTCCAGCCGCAGTGCCAGTGATAGCCTCGCGATGGCGGTAGAGAGCAGGAACCTGACTAGCTCCTCAGCACCATCTGTGGGTCGTTCCTGGTAGTGCCAATATTTACCCTTTGTCCCTCCAAAAAGAAGCTGATCTGTGTTAGTGACACATATTGGCCATGATACACTCTTAACGTCATAGAGTCATAGAGGTTTGCAGCATGGAAACAGGCCCTTCGGCCCAACTTGTCCATGCCGCCCTTTTTTGTTCAAACCCCTAAGCTAGTCCCAATTGCCCGCGTTTGGCCCATATCCCTCTATACCCATCGTACCCATGTAACTGTCTAAACGCTTTTTAAAAGACAAAATTGTACCCGCCTCTACTACTACCTCTGGCAGCTTGTTCCAGACACTCACCACCCTCTGTGTGAAAAAATTGCCCCTCTGGACACTTTTGTATCTCTCCCCTCTCACCTTAAACCTATGCCCTCTAGTTTTAGACTCCCCTACCTTTGGGAAAAGATATTGACTATCTAGCTGATCTATGCCCCCCATTATCTCATAGACCTTTATCAGATCACCCCTCAGCCTCCTACGGTCCAGAGAAAAGAGTTCCAGTCTATCCAACCTCTCCTCATAACTCAAACCATCAAGTCCCGGGAGCACCACAGAAAGCATCCTTTCTGGTTGTATCACAGCTTGGTATGGCTCCTGCTCTGCCCAAGGCCGCAAGAAACTACAAAGGGGTGTGAATGTAGCCCAGTTCATCACGCAAACCAGCCTCCCATCCATTGACTCTGTCTAGACTTCCCGCTGCCTCGGAAAAGCTAATCTACGCCCCTCATTATTTTATAGACCTCTATAAAATCACCCTTCAGCCTCCTATGTTCCAGAGAAAAAAGTCCCAGTCTATCCAGTTTCTCTTTATAACTCAAACCATCAAGTCCCGGTAGTACCCTGGTAAATCTTTTCTGCGCTCTTTCTACTTTAATAATATCCTTTCTACCCTTGCCCTTCTTTGAAATCGTGCTTTGCAATCTTTAACATCCACCTGAGAGGGTACGTGGGCATCGGTTCAATATTTCTTCCAAAAGGCGACATATCTCCAACCGCACTGCACTTCCAACCGTGCAGCACTCCCTCAGTACAGCAGTGGGAGTGTCAGCCTATCTCAGATCCTGAATGGGACACGAACCTACAACCTTCTGACTCAGAAGCCCAAGTGCTACCCACTGCGCCATGACTAGTGCTGGTGGGTGCAGTTGGAGAGGCTTTTTTGATTTGATTTGATTTATTATTGTCACATGTATTAACATACAGTGAAAAGTATTGATTCTTGTGCACGATACAGACAAAGCATACCGTTCATAGAGAAGGAAAGGAGAGGGTGCAGAACGTAGTGTTACAGTCATAGCTAGGGTGTAGAGAAAGATCAACTTAATGCGAGGTAGGTCCATTCAAAAGTCTGATGGCAGCAGGGAAGAAGCTGTTCTTGGGTCGGTTGGTACGTGACCTCAGACTTTTGTATCATTTTCCCGACGGAAGAAGGTGGAAGAGAGAATGTCCACGGGTTCTTAATTATGCTGGCTGCTTTGCTGAGGCAGTGGGAAGTGTGGAGAGTTAATGGATGGGAGGCTGGTTTGTGTGATGGATTGGGCTACATTCACGACCCTTTGTCGTTCCTTGCGGTCTTGGGCAGAGCAGGAGCCATACCAAGCTGTGATACAACCAGAAAAGATGCTTTCTATGGTGCATCTGTAAATGTTGGTGAGAGCCGTAGCTGACATGCCAAATTTCCTTAGCCTCCTGAGAAAGTAGAGGCGTTGGTGGGGCTTTGTTAACTATAGTGTCAGCATGGGGGGGACCAGGACAGGTTGTTGGTGATCTGGACACCTAGAAACCTGAAACTCTCGACCATTTCCACTTCATCCGCATTGATGTGGACAGGGACATGTTCTCCTTTACGCTTCCGGAAGTTGATGATAATCTCCTTCATTTTGTTGACATTGAGGGAGAGATTATTGTTGCCGCACCAGTTCACCAGATTCTCTATCTCATTCCTGTACTCTGTCTCGTCATTGTTTGAAATCCGACCCACTACGGTGGTGTCATCAGCAAACTTGAAAATCGAGTTGGAGGGGAATTTGGCCACACAGTCATGGGTGTATAAGGAGTGCAGTGTGGATTCTAAATACTTACAGGGACATGTGGGCCTGACTGGCTGTTACTGCGTGCTACATTTGCACATGGAACATTCGTGCCACACAAGTGCCAGGCAATGACCACCTCCAACAAGAGAGACTCTAACCATCTCCCCTCGACATTGGATGGCATTGCCATCACTGAATTCCTTCATTATCTACATCCTGCGGGGGTTATCATTGACCAGAAATTGAACTGGACTATCCAGATAAATACTGTGGCTACCAGAGCAGGTCAGAGGCTGGGAAGCCTGTGGTGAGTAACTCACCTCCTGACTCCCCAAAGCTTGCCCGCCATCTACAAGGACACAAGTCAGGAGTGTGATGGAATACTCCCCACTTGCCTAGGTGATTGCAGCTCCAACAACACTCAAGAAGCTCGACACCATCCAGGACTATAGAACCAGAGAATCCCGACAGTGCTCAAGAGGCCATTTGGCCCATCGAGTATTGAAAGAGTATCTTGCCCATTCGCTCCCCTCCGCCCCTATCCTTGTAACCCCGTGCATTCACCATCACTAATCCACCATCTTTGTGCACTGAGGGGTAATTTAGCACGGCCACTCCACCCAACCTGCACATCATTCGGACTGTGGGAGGAAACCGGAGCACCCGGAGGAAACCCACGCAGACACGGGGAGAATGTGCAGACTCCGCACAGACATTGACTCAAGGCCGGGAATTCAACCCGGGTCCCTGGCGCTGTGAGGCAGCAGTGCTAACCACTGTGCCACATTGCCAATTGTGAGTTGGCCCTCACCCTCCTGCCTCACAGTCGCAGATTCATTGGGACACTGTCGGAATGAGGTACCGCACATGAGGAGGTCCATGCGGAATCTTAGCCAGTTGGAGGGGTGAGGGTGACTGAGGGAGTTGTGTGTGGGGGGGGGGGTGATTTTGGGGAAGAAACTGTGGGGTGGGGGAGACATTAATACCACAATATCTCTGTCCCAGTGGGCTGGGGAAAGATAGGGAGGTGGGGAGTTGTGACTTGAGCTAACTCTACTGAGGCTGCGGCCTGTACGAGGTTCGCTGAGAGACACGTGGCCATTTCTAACCATCGGTGTGGTTATCTCTCCTCCAGCCGCTGTACGACCAACAGGGGATGGCAGCAATGGGTCAGTCGGTGAGTTTTGATCGACCATATCTTGCTGCCCAGCAAGGACTCATGCGGCAGAAGTCAATGGGTAAGTGGCAGGCTGGGCATGAGGGAGAATAGGGCACTTAGTGACAAACACAGGAACAGGAGTGTGGTACACTGCCACACCCATCCCCACTGTACCGTACCCCAGTGTTATACACTGACAGACCCGTCACCACTGTACCGTACCCCAGTGTCACCCATCCCCACTGTACCGTACCCCAGTGTTATACACTGACAGACCCGTCCCCACTGTACTGTACCCCAGTGTTATACACTGACAGACCCGTCCCCACTGTACTGTACCCCAGTGTCACCCATCCCCACTGTACCGTACCCCAGTGTCACCCATCCCCACTGTACCGTACCCCAGTGTTATACACTGACAGACCCGTCCCCATTGTACTGTACCCCAGTGTCACCCATCCCCACTGTACCGTACCCCAGTGTTATACACTGACAGACCCATCCCCACTGTACTGTACCCCAGTGTTATACACTGACAGACCCGTCACCACTGTACCGTACCCCAGTGTCACCCATCCCCACTGTACCGTACCCCAGTGTCACCCATCCCCACTGTACCGTACCCCAGTGTTATACACTGACAGACCCATCCCCACTGTACTGTACCCCAGTGTTATACACTGACAGACCCGTCCCCACTGTACTGTACCCCAGTGTTATACACTGACAGACCCATCCCCACTGTACTGTACCCCAGTGTCACCCATCCCCACTGTATTGTACCCCAGTGTTATACAGTGACAGACCCGTCACCAGTGTACCGTACCCCAGTGTTATACAGTGACAGACCCGTCACCACTGTACTGTACCCCAGTGTTATACACTGACAAACCTGTCCCCACCAGTACTGTACCCCAGTGTTATACACTGACAGACCTGTCCCCACCAGTACTGTACCCCAGAGTTATACACTGACAGACCTGTCCCCACCAGTACTGTACCCCAGTGTTATACAGTGACAGACCCGTCCCCACCAGTACTGTACCCCAGTGTTATACAGTGACAGACCCGTCCCCACCACTACTGTACCCCAGTGTTATACAGCGACAGACCCGTCCACTCCAGTAGTATACCCCAGTGTTATACAGTGACAGACCCATCCCCACCGGTACTGTACCCCGGTGTTATACAGCGACAGACCCGTCCCCACCAGTACTGTACCCCAGTGTTATACAGTGACAGACCCGTCACCACTGTACTGTACCCCAGTGTTATACACTGACAGACCTGTCCCCACCAGTACTGTACCCCAGTGTTATACAGTGACAGACCCATCCCACCAGTATTGTACCCCGGTGTTATATACTGACAGACCTGTCCCCACCAGTACTGTACCCCAGTGTTATACAGTGACAGACCCATCCCCACCAGTACTGTACCCCAGTGTTATACACTGACAGACCTGTCCCCACCAGTACTGTACCCCAGTGTTATACAGTGACAGACCCATCCCCACCAGTACTGTACCCCAGTGTTATACACTGACAGACCTGTCCCCACCAGTACTGTACCCCAGTGTTATAAGCTGACAGCCCTGTCCCCACCAGTACTGTACCCCAGTGTTATACAGTGACAGACCCCTCCCCACCAGTAGTATACCCCAGTGTTATACAGTGACAGACCCCTCCCCACCAGTAGTATACCCCAGTGTTATACAGTGACAGACCCGTCCCCACCAGTACTGTACCCCAGTGTTATACAGTGACAGACCCGTCCCCACCAGTACTGTACCCCAGTGTTATAAGCTGACAGACCCGTCCCCACCAGTACTGTACCCCAGTGTTATACAGCGACAGACCCGTCCCCACCAGTACTGTACCCCAGTGTTATACAGCGACAGACCATTCCAAAACATGTCACTGACAGTGAGTAGCTTTTGAAATGTACTGTTGGAGACAGAATGCGCACAGCAGGATCCCACAGACGTCCTCGCGTGTATGTTCCCATAATGTTCATCGATTGGCGTGGAAATGTAAAGCAAGCCGCCACGGTGAACCTTCTTCCCTCTCTGACAGTGCCGCCAAGACTCTGACAGAATAATAACGGATTGATTGGAATTGCCCAGTTGTTTATTGATAGGATTAATGAACAGGAAGTGAGTCCAAGCGGGAAGTGAATCCTAAACGCTGCCTTCCTGTGGCCTCTGTCGTTCCAGGTGTCCCCGAGGAGGAGAAGCAGTTCCTGGTGCCTCCTTCCTTCAAGTTCGCCCGCAGCCTCTCTGTCCCCAGCGCCGACGACATCCCCCCGCCCCCCACCACCGCCCCCCCCGACCCCCCCTTCAACCTGCCCCAGCCCCGCTCCGGGCCCCCTCCCCCGCCCCTGGCCGGGGCCCCCGCCTCCGCCCGCTCGACCTTCAACCCCGGCGGCTCCGGCGAGCCCAAGATCTACGCCAGCCTGCGGCACGACCTGGGCGAGGCCCCGCCCCCGCCGCAGACGCTGAAGGGGGACGCCAAGGAGGGGCGGCACAAGCGGGAGAAGGCGGGCGCCGCCTACCGGCAGGACTCGGAGCAGCTGGCGGAGGAGCGGAGCCGGCACGCGGCGGCTGGCGGGGGTGGGGCCCCCACGTCGGCGTCCTCCTCCGCCGCCGTCCCCGCCTCGCAGCCCAACGCCAGGGGCCGTCGGGGGCAGGTGACGGAGAACCGCTACGCCAACCCCACGGCAAGGGTGGTGAACACCGCCATGTACGTGCCGGCCAAGCCGATGAGGAGAAAGGGGCTTCTGGTGAAGCAGTCGAAGGTGGAGGACGAACAGCAGCAGCAGCAACAAGACAAGACGTGTTCCATCCCCATCCCCACCATCATCATCAAGGCCCCGTCCACCAGCAGCAGTGGCCGCAGCAGCCAGGGCAGTAGCATGGAGGCCGAGGTGGGAGTGGAGCCACTCCAGGCCCGAGAGAGCCTGGACTTCACCAGCCAGTTCGGGGCGGCCATCGTGGGGGCCGCTCGCCGCGACCGCGAGCGCTACATGGAGGCCCGCCGGAAATCCGCCGTCTTCCTCTCCACGGACGTGGCGGAGGAGGAGCCGGAGAGCCCCACGCGCCTCACCCACTCCAAATCCATCGACGAGGGCATGTTCAACAGTGCCGAGACATTCATGAACATCATGGTGTCAGCCGGCAAGGGAGCACCCCTGGCCTACGCCAGCGACCTGGGCTACGCCTACGAGGCCCAGCGCGGCAAACAGCCGGGGGCCAGCGCCTTCAACTCGCTGGCGTCCAGCTTCACCCCGCGCTCGGGCTCCGGCTCCGCCCCCGGCACCTTCATCCACCCGCTGACTGGCAAGGTGCTGGACCCCGAGTCGCCGCTGGCACTGGCCCTGGCGGCCCGCGAGCGCTCGCTGAAGGAGCAGCCGAGGGGCGACCCTGGGAAGGGGCCGGCGGAGGCGTCCGGCGTTAACCCGGGGGTGAGGGCGGGGGCGCCGGCGGCGGGGGGGGGTCCCCAGCCCGGCCAGCGCAAAGAGGCCGGCCCCCCGACGGGGCGCCCGGCCCTCAGGCCGCAGAAGACGGAGGGGACGGACGGCCAGGCCCAGGAGGCGTCTCGGGCCTGGGCCCCCGGGCCGGAGGGTGAGGGGCAGGCCGAGTTCCGGGTCCGCTTCGTGGAGAACGCTCACCCGGCCGGCCCGGACGGGCCGCCCCCCCCTCCCCCGCGCCCCAAGCCCCCCGACCCCGAGGTGCTGCCCCTCACCATCCTCCCGCCCCCGGCCCCCTCCCTGGACGCCGAGGAGGAGTTTGTCTTCAGCGACCCCCTGCCCCCGCCGCTGGAGTTCTCCAACAGCTTTGACGGCTCCGAGGTGCCCCCGCCACCCCCTCCCCCGCCGCCCCCCCCTCCCCCTCCCCCTCCGCCGCCCCCTCCTCCCCCTCCACCCCCGCCGCCCTCCTCCGTCCCCCCCGCCGAGGCTGGCAGCAGCAGCCTGCCCACGGTGGACTCCACCGGCTCCAGCCTGACCTCCTACGACAGCGAGGTGGCCAACCTGACCCAGGCGCCCAAGGAGAACCACCTCAACTGCGGCGCCGAGGGGGCGCCGGGCGGCAGCCGCGCCCCCTCCACCGAGGCCCTGCTCGCGGACAACGTGGGCGACTCGGGCATCGAGGAGGTGGACAGCCGCTGTGGGAGCGACCACCAGCTGGAGACCATCAGCAGCGTCTCCACCTTCTCCAGCATCTCCGGCCTCTCCTCGGAGGGCAACGAGCTCCTCGACACCTACATCGCCTACCTGGACGGCCACGTCTTCGGCGCCGACAAGCCCCCCTTCACCTCGCGGGTCCGCACCCGGCCCCTGATGGGCAGGGGCCCCGGCCCCCTGAGGGACCACGCCGCCCCACCTCCCCCCCTCTCCAACCCCCCCTTCCCGGCCCCCCAGCCCCCCGGCCAGCCCGCCAAGCCGCCGGAACGCCAGCCGCCCATCGCCTCGGTCTGGGAGGACTCGTCTATCCCCCAGGGCCCCAACATGGCGACCATGAAGGCCAGCATTATCAGCGAGCTGAGCTCCAAACTCCAAAAGATGAGCGGGACGTCCTGGACCCGCTCGAGCGACGGCGTTGGCCCATCCACGGGCTCCAAGCCCATGATTCCACGGCACAGGTAACACCATAAACCCCGGAGGAGAGTGTGTGTGTGTGTGTGTGTATGTGTGGCATCCCTACAGTGCAGACGGAGACCATTCAGCCCATCAAAACCACTGAGAGTCATTGAGGTTTACAGCATGGATACAGGCCCTTTGGCCCAACTTGCCCATGCCACCCAGCTTTTACCACTAAGCTGTTCCCAGTTGCCCATGTTTGGCCTTATCATAGCATCCCTACAGTGCAGGAGGAGGCCATTTGGCCCATCAAGACTGCTTAGCATCATAGACGTTTACAGCACAGATACAGGCCCTTCGGCCCAACTTGTCCATGCCGCCCAGTTTTTACCACTTCGCTAATCCCAATTGCCCGCGTTTGGCCCATATCATAGAATCCCTGCAGTGAACAAGGAGGCCATTTGGCCCATCGAGCCTGCACCGACCACAATCCCACCCCAGACCACATCCCCGTAACCCCATGCATTTACCCTAACCAATCCCCCCGACACTCAGGGGCAATTTAGCATGGCCCAATCCACCTAACCCGCACATCTTTGGCGTGTGGGAGGAAACAGGAGCACCCGGAGGAAACCCACGCAGACTCGGGGAGAACGCGCAAACTCCACACAGACAGTGACCTGAGGCCGGAATCGAACCCGGGTCCCTGGCGCTGTGAAGCAGCAGTGGTAACCACTGTGCTCTTCTATCCCTCTATACCCATCTTACCCATGTAACTGTCTAAATGCTTTTTAAAAGACAAAATTGTACCCGTTTCTACTGCTGGAAGCTTGTTCCAGACACTCACCACCCTCTGTGTGAAAAAATTGCCCCTCTGGATCCTTTTGTCTCTCTCCCCTCTCACCTTAAACCTATGCCCTCTCGTTTTAGACTCCCCTACCTTTGCGAAAAGATACTGACTATCTAGCTGATCTAGCTGATTATTTTATAGACCTCCATAAGATCATCCCTCAGCCTCCTACGCTCCAGAGAAAAAAGTCCCAGTCTATCCAGCCTCTCCTTATAACTCAAACCATCAAGTCCTGGTAGCATCCTAGTAAATCTTTTCTGCACTCTCTCTAGTTTAATAATATCCTTTCTATAGCAGGGTGACCAGAACTGTACACAGTATTCCATACTCCCCCAGCAGAAGGGATTCTTCCTTAATTGGCAATAAAATGAAACAAAACTTACTCCAACAGATAAATCAAACATAAAGATTTAATAAAGAAACATCATTACTCCAACATTTGAGGCCTCACCCTGGGCCATTCCAAGATCCCCAACAATTCCCAACAGGTACTGAGTCAGCTGGTCAGCTGATCATCACATAATTTAGTCATTGTTTACACAGTTTACTGGGTCAGCTGACCCTTACAGCTTGCTACCATTGGTCACATTACAACAGATCCAGTGTTATCATTGGTTACATTCAAACACTCCAAGTGTGTACAACTTCAACAAGACTTCCCAACTCCCGTATACAATGCTTGCACTATTCAGTGAGATTGGAGTAAGATGTCTCACAACACCTGACGAAGGAGCGGCGCTCCGAAAGCTCGCGATTCCAAATAAACCTGTTGGACTTTAACCTGGTGTTGTGAGACTTCTTACTGTGCCCACCCCAGTCCAACACCGGCATCTCAATATCAATGAGATTATGACTGACCTGCAAGCCAACCTCATCCAAACCTACGAACACACACAGCAATTAGGAGCAGGAGGAGGCCATTCGGCCCCTTACTTGCCTGCCCCACCATTCAATAAGATCAAGGCTGATTCTAACCCCTTAATTATCCATCGATCTCTGACTTCAAGCTGTTAATTGTATCACAATCCACTGCCTTTTGTCAGGGTTTCACATTTCTATCACCTCCGATCGCTCGCTAGTCCTAGATGTGAGTATCCTGTCGAAGCTTTTCATCGTGCACTCATCAGGACAGAGATCAACAATTTATATTACATGAGAGGGTGCCGATTCTGCATTCTCCATGGCAACATGTCGACCAATCAGAGTCGACTCGCCAACCAATCAGCACACTTTTCCCATGCAGAGTAAATTGTTGCTCCCTTTGAAATTTGGTATTCTGGCGTCTGTCCTGGTGAATACAAGTTGGAAAACTTTGACAGGATGTTTCTTTTTTTCAACAATGCTCCTATCAGCCTCGGAGAAGTTCTCCCGGAATGTCCTGCCTCTGATTTTCTCATTTTGTCTTCTTGTCTTGGACACCCGTAACACCACATATTTACCCTGCTAGTGCCCCTGGGTAAACTGGTTTAAACACCTTAGAGGGGGATTGGCCATGGTAAATTGCCCCTTAGTGTCCAAAGATGTGCAGGTTAGGCGGATTGGCCATGCTAAATTGTCCCTTAGTGTCCAAAGATGTGCAGGTTAGGTGGATTGGCCATGCTAAATTGCCCCTTACTGTCCAAAGGTGTGTAGGTTAGGTGGATTGGCCATGCTAAGTTGCCCCTTAGTGTCGAAAGATGTGCAGGTTAGGTGGATTGGCCATGCTAAATTGCCCCTTAGTGTCCAAAGATGTGCAGGTTAGGTGGATTGGCCATGCTAAATTGCCCCTTAGTCTCCCAGGATGTGTAGGTTGGAGGGATTAGCGGGGTAAATGTGTGGGATGACGTGGATAGGGCCTGGGTGGGGTTGTGGTCAAAGAACAAAGAACAATACAGCACAGGAACAGGCCCTTCGGCCCTCCAAGCTCGCGCCGCTCCCTGGTCCAAACTAGACCATTCTTTTGTATCCCTCCATTCCCACTCCATTCATGTGGCTATCCAGATAAGTCTTAAACATTCCCAGTGTGTCCGCCTCCACCACCTTGCCCGGCAGCGCATTCCAGGCCCCCACCACCCTCTGTGTAAAATATGTCCTTCTGATATCCGTGTTAAACCTCCCCCCCTCTTCACCTTGAACCTATGACCCCCTCGTGAACGTCACCACCGACCCGGGAAAAAGCTTCCCACCGTTCACCCTATCTATACCTTTCATAATTTTATACACCTCTATTAGGTCGCCCCTCATCCTCCGTCT
>NW_027591505.1:67500-70000 GCF_964213995.1 Mustelus asterias | reverse complement strand
CCAGATGCCAAGCCACTTCTTTTAGAACTCTGGGTGGGAGTTACAGGGTCTCGCCTGCAGGTTCTCACCAGGATCCAAGCCAGATGGTGGAGAATGAAACCAGGATGTGTTCTCGACAGTTGATTTACATACAGAATACAGAATTACCTATGTCTGACTCCTACTCACCTTACCACCATCCCATTATCCCAGCAGTCTCTCCTTATATGTGCTCAGGATACTTAATCAATTAATCCCCTTCATTTATTGGTGAATACAATATTAATGCGGACCAAACCGACAGTTGGGAGTTCTACCTAGCATTAGAAACTATAACTGAACATTAAAGTGAAGTGAAGTTTTTTTTAAAGTTTATTTATTAGTCAAAAGTAAGGCTTACATTAACACTGCAATGAAGTTACTGTGAAATTTCCCTAGTCGCCACACTCTGGTGCCTGTTTGGGTCAATGCACCCTAACCAGCACGTCTTTCAGACTGTGGGAGGAAACCGGAGCATTATGAAAAGAGGCTGAAAGGCAAAGTATAAGGCTTAGCTGGGAGGAAGCTTATTGAAGCCATGTTAGTGAGTACAGTGCATGTATTCCCGCAATGAAGTTACTGTGAAAATCCCCCATTCGCCACACTCCAGCGCCTGTTCGGGTACACTGAGGGAGAATTTATCATGGCCAATGCACCCTAACCAGCACGTCTTTCGGACTGTGGGAGGAAACCGGAGCACCCGCAGGAAACCCACGCAGACACGGGGAGAACACGCAGACTCCGCACAGACAGTGACCCAAGCCGGGAATCGAACCCGGGTCCCTGGCACGTTAGGTAGCAGTGCTAACCCACTGGGTCGCCGTGCTGCCCCAAACAGGAGGAGTTCAGCCCTGCGAGCAATTTTCAACCCTATCGTAAGCAAAAGGCAGTTCTTTCCCTCGATCCCATTTTCCCAAATTTTGGGCCTGATTTTAACACCATGCAAGTGGATGGATTTTGGACTGGGATTCAAATACAGCCATAGAATTCCAACAGTGCAGAAGGAAGCCATTCGGCCCATCGAATCTGCACCTACTCCCCAACAGAGCATTTTAGCAAGGCCCACACCATCCCCGTAATCCCATGCATTTACCATGTTCAATCCATCCAATCTACACATCTTTGGACATGAAGGGGCAATTTAGCATGGCCAATCCACCTAACCTACACATCTTTGGACACTAAGGGGCAATTTAGCATGGCCAATCCACCTAACCTACACATCTTTGGACACTAAGGGGCAATTTAACATAGCCCACGCCGCCATGGGGAGAATGTGCAAACTCCACACAGTCACCCTCGGGTGAATCCTGCGATTACTCCCCCTCTCCCACACTCGTACCACATCCCCCCAACCAGAGTGCTGCTTTGCCTGCAGACCCACGTTTTATTCTGTTAGTATCATTATCGACCACCACCTGCTTCCCTCTCCATTTGACACTTCCCTCCATCACTGGTTCTTCGGGAAGGGTGGGGGCTGGGTGGGGGTGGGGGGGGGGGGGGGGAAGGGGAATCAGGCACGGGACTCTGGGATCCCGCGGCAAGTTGCCCGCGGCATATCAAAGGGCTTGTTCATTGCACTGCTCTCCAACTCCTGCGCGGAGGGAAACCGCTCTATTTTTAGTAAAAAAAAAACAAACAAAAAAAAAAGTTAAAACGGACAAATCGTCTTCCATTCGAAGAGAGGTGTGACTTTCTCTCCCGCCCTTGTTAAACCCTCTGCCCTTCCACGTACACTGCACGATGCCGAGAGTTTAATTTTTTCCGGTGTTCAATGGTTTGTTTCCACACTGACGTGAGCGGTTAACTTGATTTAGTTAGAACGTTGGGAACGGGGGACTTGGTGTGGAGTAGGTTTTGTTTCACTTGGGGGAGGTATTTATTAGAGACCGCTTTTTTTTTTAAAAATCGCGACGCCCGGCAAAAGGGGGGTTTTAAAAAAAGGACAAGGAACGGGAAAGAATTAAGACAGATCTTTTCTTTGCGTTTTCTCTTCCTGAAGAAAGTGCGACGCTAAGTAGTGCAATAATGGGAATACTGCCTGCTGTATTTGACAGGCAGGAATAAGATTTAATTTTAGGATTATATATGTGGCTATTTGGGAAATAAGAAAAGGGGCGGAGGGGGTCGGAATTGTATGACGCCTCTCCTTGACAAAAGCAAACTTGAGGTTATTATGTCTCCCCATTGAACCATCCATTTAGCCACTTCTTGTTGCTGCCATTTTGAATTCCCAATTTTAACCCTTTAATGTTTGTGTTAACTGTACCGTGTGCTTTAGATTTCCGTTTCCCTCCAATGCCTGCGAGGTTTGACAGGAATAATATATCTTTCAAATAATGTATTTGAGAGAAATAATATATATTAAGAGACTTTTAATTCAGGTTTTGCAAGTTGGATTCCCAGTTCCAATCAAACACAGCCTGGTGTTTGTGTCCCGCTGTGTGCTCGCTTGGGTTGGTTGGTCAGTTGGGTGGGTGAG